>NC_142010.1:261604169-261844169 GCF_049901735.1 Notechis scutatus | reverse complement strand
ATAAGCGCAACAGCGTGCCTACCGTCCCTGTCCTGCTGTTCCCATTTATTCATACTCATTTACTATGTATATATTTATACCTGTTTATACTTATATGTTTATATGCTGTGTTCATACTCATACTTGTTTTCTCATACATGCACGACAAATAAAATTATTAGCTTTTTTATAAATAACTCAAGGTAGTGAACATAGCTAATGTTCCTTCCTTTTATTTTTCCCCACAAAAACGATTCCATGAGGTGGATTGGGCTGAGAGAGTGAGTGACTGGTGCCTAAAATGGGACTAGAACTCACAGTCTCCTGGTGATTAGCCAAAAGTCACCCAGCTGGCTTTCATACCTAAGGCAGGACTAGAACTCACCCTCTCCTGATGATTGGACCAAAGACACCCAGTCGGCTTTACTGCCTAAGGCGGAACTAGAACTCCCAGTTTCCTGGTGATTGGCTCAAAATAAAGGTACTCAAGATTTGGAAGGATCTTGACAGAGTCAAATCTCGGGCCCTATCCAGCAAGATGCAGTTCAGGGCCAAGAAAAATAAGGGCCTGCAGTTGATCAGGAAAAAACAAATACACAGATATAGGATAGGTAGTACCTGGCTCAACAGTCATGCCTGTGAGAGGGATCTAGGTATCCTGGTGGATCACCATTTAAGTATGAGCCCACCATGTGGTGCAGCTGCCAATAAAGCCAACTCAGTCCTAGGCGGCATCAACCGAGGGACAGCATCAAAATCACGAGAAGTATTAGTACAATTCTATACTTATTTTTATTTATTTATTTATTTGATTTGTCAATCGCTTACAAGATAATAGGTATAAGTATATACATAGTTATGAATACATGAAATGGGTAGGTATAAGAAAAATAAAAGAAACAATAGGACAGGGGCGGTAGGCACGTTGGTGCGCTTATGCACGCCCCCTACAGACCTCTTCAGAAAGGGGTGAGGTCAATAGTAGACAGTCTAAGGTTAAAGTTTTTGGGGTTTGGGGAAGAAACCACAGTCAGGTAGAGTATTCCAGACATTGACCACTCTGTTGCTGAAGTCGTATTTCCTGCAATCAAATACTATACTGCAGTAGAACTGTGGTGGCGCAGTGATTAGAATGCAGTATTGCAGGCTGATTCTGCCCACTGTCAGCAGTTCGATTCTGACCAGCTCAAGGTTGACTCAGTCTTCCATCCTTCCAAGGTCAGTAAAATGAGGACCCAGATTGTTGGGGGCAACAGGCTGACTCTGTTAAACTGCTTAGAGAGGGCTGTAAAAGCACTGTGAAGCCGTGTATAAGTTGAAGTGCTATTGTTATTGCTATTAGTGAGGCCAAAATGTGAATAGTGCATCCAGTTCTAGCCACCATGATACAAACAAAAACATATCTTGAGATCTTAGAAAGAATGCAAGAAGACCAAACAAACAAACAAACAAAGGGATCTGGAGGCTAAATCCTATGAAGAAGGACCAAAAAGAACACACTTAACAAAGAGAAGTTTGAGGGAAGAAATGATCACCATCTTCCAAAATTTGAAGAGCTGCCACAGGAAAGAGGGTGTCAATTTATTCTCTGAAGCACCCCAGCTTGTCATAGGGAAATCCAACCTGAAACTAAAGAGGTGTCATGCCCCTATTAGAATCTGACTCCAAGGGAGAGGAGGAACAGCTGACAGGGAGTGGAAGCGTGGCTCTGGAGGTTGTGGAGGAAACTGGTGAAGAGCACAGGCTGGCTGGGCATTCAGAGGAAGACCCAGGCCCATCCCCTCTTCATCCTAGGGCATGCAGGGAGGGAGCTGATAAGGGAGAAATGTGAATGGCATGGTCTATGGGGGAGGAAAGGGTCCTGATCCCACTCATGGGCTGCAGCTGTGAAGACTGTTTAAAAGGACAAACTGTGCATGGCAAAGTTGCTGGAAGCAAAGTGTGAAAATATTTCTCGTCTGTCATTTCTTATCTGAGTTCTGGCATCCTTCCCAGTGTGTGTATTTCAATATCTGTCGATGTCTTCAAGCCTTTATTCTGCCTTGTCTCATTAATTGCTTCAGTGTGGTTTGTGTTGTTGTTGTTTTTTTTCTATTTATAATTTATATGTATTTTGAGTTTGAATGGAAGTTCTTCTTTTTCACAACTGTTTGTGGGGGAGTTTTTTCTCTCCAGTCAATGATAATCGGACCTTGGAGGCCAAGTTGAAGGAATTAAAGGGACTTCCCTGTTTTTGTGACTTTGTTGCTTTTGTAACCCTGGGTCATCACAGGAAGACTTTCCTGATAGTAAGGACTATTGATCAATGGAATAGCTTGCCTTCGGAGTTGTAGGTGCTCCACAGCTAGAGGTTTTCAAGAAAAGATTGGACAATCATTTGTCTAGAGTGGAATAAGATCTCCTGCCTTGGGCAAAGGGTTGGACAAGAAGAACTCCAAAGTTCCTTCCTGTGTTTCCATGATTCAAGGTCCTTCTTTGTAATATAACATTGGACCTAATGGATGGAAACAAGCTTATAGTGGCAGTCTAGACATAGCAGACATTATCATTCAGACAACACAGCTTGGCAGAAATGCTGCTGCCGAAAACCTGGTTGAATTTAGCACTCATTTTGATTTATTTCTTAAAAGTCAGGTTCTATCATTTCTTTTCAAGTTAAAAAAACTGGCCCTCTCTGACTGCTTAAAGAAAAACCAAAATGCTACTATTAAACCTAGTTAAACTAGTTAATTATTAGTGAACTATTATTAGCTAAATAAACAAATAACTATTATCAGTTAAAACAAGGCCAGGGTGTACATTATATGTTCCTTCTATAATATATATGATATAAATCTTTCTTGGAAAGTTTACTTTACCCACCAATTCATCGTCTCTATAGCCCAGGAATGAAAGGAGCCCATTCCATTAATTTCCCCCCAAATATTAGATGGCCAAAAGTGATTTTGACCTTCACTTAAATCCATTATCATTTTTCAGCTTCAGTGGCTGAGTGAAGGAAGTGTCATTCTGTCATTTTTTTAAAAAAAATGTATATCTGGAAGGGTGAGAGGGGGGGAATTAAAAATCGATTGTGTTTATCCCCAAAAACCTTTCTTTTGCATTGGCATACAGCTGACATTTAAACAAGAAAAGAAAAAACCCGAAAAGAAAACATTGCTGGTTTTATTTGCATGCGTGAAAGTTTGCTGGTTAGCAGACAGTTTTGAAGCAGGTTGTGTATTTTCTGAGGGTGGGGGGAGGAAGTGGGTGTTGTTCTGAACAGGGATGTGAAAAGACCATGGCAATTGCTAAAGGAAATTCCAATTATACAAAGTATTCCAAAATTATCTGGCAACCCGCAACTGAGATTCTGCTTTGGTGTCCACGTATAGCTGTTAATTTAAGGATCTTTACAAAGGCATTTGAAAGGGATTTTGTTGTTGTTAAAAATAGGCTCTTAGGGTCGTGTGATTAAAAAGGGTTAAAGATTTGTGAAATAAAATGGAAAAAAAATGAAAATGAGGTTGGTAGATTCAGAAGAAAAGAGGAAGGAAGGAAGGAGGGGAAGGAAGGAAGGAAGGAAGGAAGGAAGGAAGGAAGGAAGGAAGGAAGGAAGGAAGGAAGGAGAGAAGAAGGAGGGAGGAGGAGAAAAAGAGGAGGGAAAGAAGGAAGAGAAAGTGAAAGAGGGAGGGAGGGAGTAGAGGGAGGGAAGGAGGAGAGAAAGATAGAGTAGGGAAAGAAAAGGAATGGAGGGAGGGAGGGAGGAAGAAAGAAAAAAGAGAGAGAGAAAGAAAAAGGAAGGGAGAGAGGGAGGAAGAGAGAAAGAAAAAGGAGGGAAGGAAGGAAGGAATGGAGGGAGGGAGGGAGGGAGAGAAAGAAAGAAAGAAAGAAAGAAAGAAAGAAAGAAAGAAAGAAAGAAAGAAAGAAAGAAAGAAAGAAAGAAAGAAAGAAAGAAAGAAAGAAAGAAAGAAGAAAGGAGGGAGGAAGAGAGGAAGGAAGGAAGGAAGGGGAAAAGACATTACTTCCACAAAAATGCAATACAAAGTAATTGTACCCTATGAATGCTTCCAAAATTCATTTGAAGTTCACTCCAGAAGGTGAAACACCAGATTTAGAGATCTTTCAAAAAGAGGTATGAAGGCATTCACCAGATGTTTATACCGAATCAAACAACCCACCTCCAGGTGTTTTCATTCTCCCTTCCTACTAATTCGATTCGATGAAAGAGAATTTGATTTAGGAAAAATCTAGCTTTTGAAGAAGAACATTATATGGACGGAGTACGGTTGTCTTCTTTCTGCTGTTGTGTGTTTTTGTGCTTTCAGCTGTGTTAATGTCCTGTTTTCCATTATAGAATCTTCTTTGTGGCGAGATCTGCTATACTCTTGGCTTCGATTTTCATTTCATTCCAGCCAAAGTCAACACCAGAAAAGAAACTCATCCCAAGAAGTTTCCTTGGTAGTTGTCGTTGCTAGCAGAAGAAAAAAAATCTCTCCCTGACATATTTTTGGAGGATTTCTCATTTTCTTGGAGAAATTCGGAGAAGACATTCCTTGCCCACTAATCTGGCGAAGAGTGTGGAAAAGCCACTGAGGTTCATTCAAGAACTAAGAAAAAGTTACTACAGTCCTATTGGTTATCTGAGGAAACATCTCTTGCCAGTGATATCTACCCGACCCATTAGAGCGAGGAGGCAGGGTCCCACCCCTGAGGGAGATACATCTGGTGGGAAGAAGGGCCTTCTCTGTGGTGGCTCCATCTCTCTGGAACATCATCCCCCCCAGAGATTAGAATGGCCTCCTCATTAATACTATTCCAAAAAGTACCGAAGACCTGGTTTTGCCAGCGGGACTGGGGAACCCAGAGAGGGATGAAACCCATCAAATGGCTGGTGTGATCTGTTGGGTTTTTGTTTTTTTGTTTTGTTTTCCCAAATTTTGTTCTATTGTACTTTATTAATTTATTGGATTTTTTTTGTTAGTTCTTATTGTTTTTGTTTTTATTTTGTTTTAAATATGATTTCACATTGTGTAAGCCGCCTCGAATCATGAATAGGCAGCAATATAAATCAAATAAATATAAATAAGTAAGTAAGCAAGCAAGTAAGCAAGCAAGCAAGCAAGCAAAGAAATGAATGAATGAACGAATAAATAAATAAATAAATGAACGAACAAACAAACAAACAAATAAATAAATAAATAAATAAATGGATAGATAAATAAGTAAATAAATAAATAAACAAACAAATAAATATTGGACATAAGGTCTGGAATTCTTCCCTTGCAATGTATGCTATATCATTTGCCTCCAGAATTTCCATTGGAAGGTCCATGATATCAAGGTGTAAATAAATTTAAAACGAGCATGGTTAGCTGCACCTGAGGGACTCTACAGAGAACACAGTTTGTTCTGAATCAACTCATAAAAGACTTCTCTTTGCCAAGCCATTAAGGGTAAGGTAAGAGCGGCTGGCATAAATGGGAATATTCATAAAAGAGGAGAGAGAGAGAGAGAGAGAAACAGAAAGAGAGAAAGGGATGGAGGGAGAGAAAGAAAAAGAGAATGAAAAAGAGAAAGAAAATAAAGAAGAGAAAGAGAAAGGAGGCCAGGGAAGGAGGAAGAAGGGAGAGAGAAGAGAAGAAAAGGACAAAGGAGAGAAGAGAAAGGGAAAGAGAAAGAGGAAGGGAAAGAGGAGAGAAAGAAATGAGAGAGGGGGCAGGGAGGGAAAAGAGAAGACAAGAGAAGGAGGAGGAGAAGGAGAAAGGAGAGAAGAGAAAGAGAAAGAGGAGAGAAATAACTGAGGGGGGCAGGAAGGGAGGGAGGGAAAAAAGAAGAGAAGGAGAAAGGAGAAGAGAAAAAAGAGAAGGGAAAGGGAAAGAGGAGAGAAAGAAGAGAGAGAGAACACAGAAGGTTCTGTTTTACTTTTGAAGTGTATTTCTTGGATTTTTTTTCCAGAGTTCCAAAATCTATTTGATCTCCCCATTAATTGTAGGCCAACTAAAGCAAACAGCATGAGATGATCTGTGCAGACAATTTCATTGCATGTTCAGGGACTAGAGTGGTATTCTAAGCAATCACAAGCGAAATGTTCTTTAGAATCATTTACACAGTGAAATAAAACAAAATCCTCCAATGTTGGTTCTCCTTCATCTTCTCAATTTGTACTGTTGTCCCCCCTTTCAATCCCCACCAATTCCTTCCTTTGTCTTTCAAACCAGGGGGAAAAAAAATTCTCTTCTACTTGTGGAATTCTTGGTGCTTGGTTCTTTCTTGCTGACGTTTTGTTACCCAACTAGGCAACATCATCAGTGCCAAGAGGGAGTGAAGTTTGTTCTCTTTCATGTACTAGTAGCTTGCCTTGTCAAACTACCAGCATATAAAAAGAGAACAAACTTCACTTGTCAGTTCCATGTCCCAATTAGGTAACATTGGTGCTCTCTGAACTCAGTTGTTTTCTTGCAGACGTTTTGTTACCCAACTAGGAAACGTCATCGATGCTCCTGGGATGCAGTGTAGACTGGCTTCCTTGTGGTTCACCCTGGGCAACATGATTTTATCACAGCTAAATAGTCTATTTATTCCAGCTGTTGGACCTCACAAGGATCTTCCAGTGAGAAAAAAGCAGCAGGATTAAAAAACAAACAAACAATGCAGTATTCTGTTACGCCATAGGAAATAAAATCAATGCTAGCTCTCTTCTTTTTTTCTTTTTCAAGAAAACAACCAAGCTAGGAGAGAACAAAGGACCCCAACGCTGAGCTGCAAATATTTTCTTTTATTCTAATCAGCTCTCCAAATTCATCCTGCCCTCTTCCTTACCTTTTCCCTGCTGGCAAATATTGACATCTGAAGGGAGCTAAGAGGGAGGCCTTGTAGAGTAGAGTAGAGTAGAGTAGAGTAGAGTAGAGTAGAGTAGAATAGAATAGAATAGAATAGAATAGAATAGAATAGAATAGAATAGAATAGAATAGAATAGAGAATTCTTTATTGGTCAAGTGTGATTGGGCACGCGAATTTGTCTTGGTGCAAATACTCTCCGTGTCCATAAAAGAAAAGATACATTCATCAAGAGTCAAGAATGATAAGGTACAACACTTAATGATAGTCAGAGGGTACAATCAACAATCAAATCATACTAGGAAACAGTCAATATAAATCGTAAGGATACAAGCAACAAGTTGCAGTCATACAGTCACAAGTGGGAGGGGATGGGTGATAAGGAGTGATGAGAAGATTAATAGTAATAGTAGTGCAGACTTTTTAAATAGTTGGACAGTGTTGAGGGAATTATTTGTTTAGCAGAGTGATGGCGTTTGGGAAAAAACTGTCTGTGTGTCTAGTTGTTCTGGTGTGAAGTGCTCTATAGCGTCGTTTTGAGGGAAGGAGTTGAAACAGTTTATGTCCGGGATGTGAGGGGTCTTTTAGTATTTTCTCAGCCTCTTTTTGACTCGTGCAGCATACAGGTCCTCAATGGAAGGCAGGTTGGTTGCAATTGTTTTTCTGCAGTCCAGAGGTTTTTCTGTGAACCTCCCCATAAACTCCCCCATCATTCTCCCCCATCAATTCATCAGGCCATTCCCCTTTTAGTCTTCCGTAAGGCTTTAAAAATATCTCTAGAGATTCTCAGTCGTCCAGGTCATGGTTGTCCCAAAGGTGGATTTTCCAAAGACAACTGGACTTTGTTTTTCAAGGCAATGACTTGAAGACGTTTCACTTCTCAGCCAGGAAGCTTCCTTCAGTTCTGATGGAATGGACGGAATCTTAACCAGGACAAAATTCAGCAGTTCCTCTGCTTTTGAAAGATGAAAGCAACTCTTTTGAAGATACCAAAGTCCACATTCTGGATACAGAGGACCTCTGGTTTGAAAGTGGGGTCAAGGAAGCCACCTACATTAAAATTAAACAGCCCTCTCTCAACAGAGTGGGAGGGAATCCTACATCACCCATCTCCTGTTTACAACATAGTCATTTCAGTAGTTCCAAGAAGGTTACACACCCATTTGCACTATTCAGGTGACCCCCAGGGCATAGATCCCTGATCGCGAACCTATGGCATACATGCCAGAAGTGGCACGCAGAGTCATTTCTCTCAGCACATGAGCTGTCACTCCAGATCAGGTGCACTGCACATACGTGTGTGCCTCCCGCCAGCCACCTGATTGTCAGGTATCTGCTGTGCGTGCATGGGGGGTGGGGCATGCACAAAAGATGCATGCGCATGCACAGAGTTGTGTGGCGCACATGGAAGGTTACGCACTCATGCACAGAGGTGCATGTGGGAGGGTCGTGCATGCATGCACAGTGGGGTGGGGGTTGTGCGCATAGTGCATTATGGGTGCAGGCACGCGTGGATGAAAAGGTTAGTCATCACTGGCATAGATAAATCTCCAAGTGGCCTCAATGACTCCCAGAGGGAGTACTAATGACCAGATGACTGCCTGGAATATAATGGTGTAATGCTTTGGAAGCCATATTAGTCTCAGAAGCATCCACGCTGCCACATTCCACTGCCTGGGAAATTGGGAGGAGGGATTTCATAGAGTGAAGGTAGTTAGTCAAAACAACATTCTTATTCTCAGTCAAGGACATGTCATCCTGCACCTGAAAGAGGAGTGGTTTGAGCAAGGTCTCCAGTTGGGACAGATGGTGATTGGGCCATGTGAAGGATGCAGTGGGATGGGGATTTTGAAAGTTCAATTACTAAGAGAAAATCTGAAACTCTCAGATTCGGGTTTTCCGAGATGTGCCAATATGATAACTCTAATAAAGTATAAATGTGATGACCTGGGGCGTGGCACAAAGGCAACACAGTCAGATAATAAATAGGAGTCTCTTTATTAGCTCCAACTTTACCCCCAATGTCCTAGTTACCTTCTGGCTAGAGAAAAAGTCTCCCAGGAACAGCCTTTGGCTGCAGAGATTCAAGTCCAAAACATTGTCAACAAAAACTTTAACTATAAGTCCAATTCAAGGCAAGATGAGGTAATTAATCCGGCAGGGCAAGAAAAGGAATTCCAGATGTGAAGGAACGGCAGTAAATCGACCCAGGAATGCAGATAACCAAAGTCAACACAAGATAAATTCACATTTGTTCCCAGCAGATGCTGCTATCAGCTTGCATCTCTTTAAAACTCTCTTCCCAGGTGTGGCTAATGAAGGGAATCAGGGCCCTTTCTTTCCCCATAAGCCACACAACCCACATTGCTCTCTTCTCTGTTCCTCCCTGCATGCCCTAGAATGAAGAGGGGGTGGGCCTGGGTCTTCCTCTGAACTCCCTCTCCCTTGTTCTACCTCTCTCCTGCTCTGCCCAGCCGGACTTTGCCCTTCCCCAGTTTCCTCCACAGCCAACACTCCCCCTCCCTGTCAGCTGTTCGTCTTCCTCCTCGATTCAGACTCTGACAGGGTCACTAACACTAACTTTGAGAAGATGCTTGTCTCGGAGGTTATTGGGTTGGAGTTTGTTACTTGAAAAGCTGACATTAACTCAAACCTCCCTCCACCCATCAGTCCTTCCATCCTTCACCATTCATTCAGAACTGAATAAGCTTCCCGGATGAGAAGCGAAATGTCTTCAAGGAAGAACTAAATCCAGTTGCTTTTTTTATAAAGCATCTTTGGGGCAAGGCTTTAAAAACCTAGCTTTTCCCACAAGAAGATCAGAGGGTGGCAGATTGACATGGATTGGCACCAGCGTTTGGTGCTTTCAATGTTTTATGTTTTTTTCCCCGGTGGAAATTTATAGTTTTTTTTTTTTAAAAAAATAATTTTATATGTCTTCTCGTTTTTGACGAGCAGCTGCCCAGAGCGGATTGAAAAATGGGCGGCTATAGAAATGTTTTAAATAAAATTAAATCAATCAATCAATAAAAACAGCAGATCGCAGCTTGAGCTGGAATAGCTGCGGGCCACCCTCTCATTTTACAAGCTGGGTATTCTCTGCATGGCATAACTGGAGCCTTAATGGTAGGTGAAAGATCAGTTTCTCAATAGCTTAAAAGTTCACAAATGCGTTTTGGATATCAATCCATCCATGGCATTTATGATGACTTATGTTCTGCATGAGGGGATCTTTGACGTTTGGTTGTTTTCTTGCAGACATTTCATTACTCAAACTGGGTAACATTGTCAGTGCTATTAAGGATTTGCTTTCATTTATTCTCAGCCGAGAGGAAACCCCACTTCCCACTAGCACTGATGATGTTACCTAGCTGGGTCATGGAATGTCTGCATGAAAACCACCAAGCTCACACAATATCAAGGACCCCATAGTCCTCCTCCTCTCCACAAACCCCACTCCCTTCAAGCACTGATGATATCACCTAGTTGGGTCATGAAATGTCTGCAAGAAAGCAACCAAGGTCAGAGACCACCAAGGATCCCAGTTTTCCTCCTCCTCTTTTCCTTCTCCTTCTCTTTCTCCTCCTTTTCCTCCTCCTCTTCCTCCTCCTCCTCCTCCTCTCCACAAACCCCACTCCCTTCTAGCACTGATGATATCACCTAGTTGGGTCATGAAACGTCTGCAAGAAAGCAACCAAGCTCAGAGAGCACTAAGGACATCTCATTTCAACCCTGAGCTACAAATACTCTCCTTTATTGGCATGTTTGGCAGACTCAGTTACACAACAAACACGCCCAACATCCTTGCTCTGACAATGGCCATTGTTATAGGTAGTCCTTGATTTACAATAGTTCATTTACTGACCATTCGAAGTTACAACGGCACTGAAAAAAAGTTGATTTAGGACCATTTTTCACACTTACGACCATTGCAGCATCCTTGTGGTCAAAATTCAGAGGCTTGGCAACCGACTCCCCTTTATGACCGTTGCAATATTCCTGGGATCTGATGTTCCCTTTTTGACAAGCAAAGTCCATGGGGAAGCCAGATTCACTTAACAACCGTGTGACTAACTTAACACCTGCAGTGATCCACTTAACAACTGTGGCAAATCAGATCATAAAATGAGGCAAAACTCATTTAACAAATGTCTCGTTTAGCAACATTTGGACTCCATTTTGGGGGCTCCATTGTGGTCATACATTGAGGACTTCTTGTGTCTAATTTGCTTATGCATTATGACTTTAAAACACAGTCAGCAAATTTCCTATGAGAAGCTAAAGGGCAAATCTGAAAAAAAAGGGAAAATATGAAAGAGCTTCATAAAGATGAAGATGATCATGAAATTCAGCTGGACGACTTTAATCCAGGAAATAGTGAGTTCTAGTCCCACCTTAACCAAGAAAGCCAGCTAGGTGACTTTGGGCATCAGGACACAGTGAATTCTAGTCCTGCTTTAACCAAAAAATTCAGCTGGGTGACTTTAGAGGAATCACTAGGAGATGGTGAATTCTAGTCCTGCTTATATTTTTAAATTCACTTTACAAACAAAAATTCAAGAGCACAACTGAGAAAAATGAAAAACACATATATTCTAATAAAAACATCGAAAGGCCGACAGTGTAGGGGAAACGTATTTTAAAAAGGCAATTCAATTTTTATATTTTTCATATGAATGTGAAGGACCATGTGTGCCTTAAATGGTAACCTTTGAATGGTTTAAAAAAAATGGGAATAAGATGAAAAAGTGAATATTTGAAGAAAAAAAACTAAACTTAAAGAGGCAGCTTTTTGAAATAAAACCAGACCAATAGAAGAATAAGTACCCACCTGGATGAACACAAAAATGCAGTAAAAAAGCTGGAACACACTTCCTCACTAGTCCAACACATGAAAGCCACGGGTCATAGCATCGATTTCAATGGCAACAAAACCCTAGCCACTATAGAAAACCCCAGCCACAGAATCATCAGAGAAGCCATAGAGATTGAAAAAAGACCTGAAAGCATGAATAGAAGAGTTGACTCCACCAGACTGTCAATTATTTGGAAGCCTGCACTCACAAAAAAAAAAGAAATATCCACACCACAAGCCAGGCAAACACCTGGGCACAAACAGACTCCCCCTGATACCTCCAGCTCAAACACACCCCAACCAGGCACCCAGATGAAACCTAGCTTCCTAATAAATGATAGCTGTCCATTTACTCAGAACCAAACCACTCTAAAAGCCTCCAATACAGGAAACACAATGTTGCCAATCAATCAAGACAAAAAAAGCCATAAAACAGACAGAAGATATTAGAAACACCAATCAAGCAGAACACAGCAAACTCCAAGACCAATAAATACAGACCAACACTCCCAACCAATCATGAAGAAAAAACCATTCTGGTACAGCAGTAGGCTAGCCCCAAATTTAAAACAGAAATGGCTATGAAAGTCTGACTCACAGACGAACACAATACAGAAGCCTGATGATGGCAGATGAGATTCTGCCGAAACGTTGCTACAACTTTAAAAGCACAACTATAATGACGTGGGAAAATACCCGAACAAAGCTGAATACCATATATGTGTGTGTGTGTATATACAATATTTCTCCATTTTATTATAACTTCTACATTATTATTGTGTTGTACCTGATGATTCTTAACTCTTGACGAATTTACTGAGAGCATTTGCACCAAGACAAATTCCTTGTGTGTCCAATCACACTTGGCCAATAAAGAATTCTATTCTATTCTATTCTATTCTAATTCTATTCTATACATATTCTTCATGTAACAACTTTACTTCTGTTTTCTAACCACCGGTACCATACATTCCAGATCTTATAGTATTCCGTTTCTTCTCTGTCTTTTAACTCCATGTCCATCTCTGCACACTCAAGAACCTTTCTTATTATCATTATGTCAGAAGGAAGTATCATCTTGTTTCCAATTTTGGGAAATTTATTTATTTTTTATTTAGTTTAGTTTGTCAAGCATCTAGAAGAAAACAAGTATAAGTATGAATATAACATATTAACATACAAGTATAAACAGGTATAAGTATGTACATCATAAAGGAGTACGATTAAATGGGAACAGTAGGACAGGGATGGTAGGCATGCTGGTGCACTTATGCACGCCCCCTTACAGACCTCTTAGGAGTAAAGTCCACGGTAGACAGTTTAAGATTAAAGTTTTGGAGGGTTTGAGAATGTAACAACAGCGTAAGGTAGCGAGTCCCAGGCATTGACCATTCTGTTAGAGATTATCAGCTTTTAAAATTTATATTCTTTGGGGCAATCAAGGAAATAACAACAACAACAATAATAATAATAATAAGTAATAGTAATAATAATAATGGATCCATTCCTTTTAAAATCTCAATTTCCTTTTCCTTCCAGTATAAAAACACTGAGGGTTTTGAGATTCACCCCCCCCCCATCTCCACACCCCATAATAATGCCTCTTGAAAATAAATGGCTGAATAAAACCAGCATTGCTCATACTGTGTTTCAAAATCACCTTTAGACATTTCTTTTTTTCCTTTTTTTTATTGGATGCAATTTTGCCAGGGCAGTGTATTAGAGAGAGAGGGAGCGAGAGAAAGAGAGAGAGCGAGAAAGAGAAAGAGACGGTATTTTAAGACCCGCGAGGAGAAATCGGGACTTAATAACTATATAGATTGGAGAGAGAACAATGAAGAGGTTAGAGCACAGAGCCATGTATTCAACTAATTAAAAAAGAAGTTATTAGTTTTTAGTTACACAGCAGTTGCAGATGCCACCACATTAAAAAGAGAAAAGAAAAAGGGGAATGCAAAAGTTACACGGAATGACCAATATGGGTTTTAAATGGCTTTCTAATTAGGGCAATGGAAAAAAAAATCTGTATTTCAAGCCAGCCAGAATGAAGACCTATATTATGATACACAAAAGGATAGGAGGGTGGAAAAATAAAATAAAATCTGGCTTTCAGCGGTCTTGAATATTATGCATTTGCTCAGGAGTGCTTTTCTCCTTTAGCCCGGGGTTCCAAAGGAAGGTCACCATGGCAGCTGGCAAAGATATATCTCCATCATTTCTTGACACCAGAACAGAGAAAATGGGATTATTCTATGTTGGGAAAACTGAGAAGGAAGTAGAAGCAAGACGACAAGTCAATAGCTGACCAATGATGTCCGATGTCCGTGTCAGTCAATCTCAACATGTTGAACGACAGCCAAAGGAAGGACCCCATCTGAAATTTCAATCTTTCAAGCTGTGTTTTCCCAGCCAGGTTTTCATTTTTGAAGAATGAAACCATTTTGAGGGAGGACTACCAAACCTACTGAAGAAGACTGGGTGAAAGGCTTTGGGAATGTGTTCCAAATGATTTCCTTAAAAAGAAATAAAAGGCTTGTTGAAATGTAATGTCTTTGAGGGAGGGAGGGAGCAAGGGTGGAAAGAAGGAAAGAATAGCTGGAGAAGGAAAGGAGGGAGTTAGGAAGGAAGAAAGAATAACCGGAGAAGGGAGGGAGGGAGGAAAGGAGGACAGCTGAGGAAGGAAGGAAGGAAGGAAGGAAGGAAGGAAGGAAGGAAGGAAGGAAGGAAGGAAGGAAGGAAGGAAGGAAGGAAGGAAGGAAGAATAGCTGGGGAAAGCAGGGAGGAAGGGAGGAAAGGTCACCTGAGGAAGGAAGGATAGCTTGGAGAAGGGAGGATGGGAGGAAGGAAGGAAGGGAGGGAGGAGGAAGGAAGGAAGGAAGGAAGGAAGGAAGGAAGGAGGAAGGAAGGAAGGAAGGAAGGAAGGAAGGAAGGAAGGAAGGAAGGAAGGAAGGAAGGAAGGAAGGAAGGAAGGAAAGCTGGACAAAGGAGGGAGGGAGGAAAGAAGAAAGGAAAGAAGGGAGGAAGAATAGCTGGAGAAGGGAGGGGGAGGAAGAATAGTTGGGGAAGGGAAGGAGGGAGGGAAGGAGGGAGGGAGGAGGAAGGAAGGAAGGAAGGAAGGAAGGAAGGAAGGAAGGAAGGAAGGAAGGAAGGAAGGAAGAAAGAAAGAAAGAAAGAAAGAAAGAAAGAAAGAAAGAAAGAAAGAAAGAAAGAAAGAAAGAAAGAAAGAAAGAAAGAAAGAAAGAAATTAGAAGCTGGCTTAGTGCTTCATAATAATGCTAATTTGTCATTTTTTTTTCTTTAATTGAGAAATATTACACGGAATATACCTTTCCATATGTTTCAGTGACCATGTCATAGAATCTTTCTTTATTAAGGGGAAAAATGAATCACATTAGAGCTTTATGATAAAGTACTGAGCAAGCTACTAACTTTCGCCTTTCTCTTCTTCCTTTCCTCCCTCCCTCCCTCCTGTCTCTCTACTATATATATATATATATATATATATATATATATATATATATATATATATATATTTCCATTTCCTAAGCATTAAATTAAATGTTTAAATTGAATTAACTCTGGAGTTTTTTTGGGGTTTTTTTTTTGGTTTTTTTTTAAGGGAATGGTGCAGGGGAGCAAAGTTGGAAACAATAAAAGAGGAGAGCAGATGGCGTCCTTTCACATGCATGCCGTCAAAAACCGATTTTCAGTCCTGTGGGTCGAGTCGCAAAATGCCTCCGAAACACAACACACCTCGTATCTAAATCAGAGCTTACATGGCAACTGGAGCCAATCCAAACCCCACACCAAGCTCAAAAGACGTCTCCTTTTCCCTCAAGTACACCCAGCGTTCCTCCAATCGAAATAAACAATACCCAGTACGTTGAAAAGGTCATTCATTCCGTTCCCTTTGTGAGCCGGTGGGGAAAGTCTTTCTAAACCTTTCTAAACCACTTGAAAAGCTAACCTTTTACATGTGAGAGCTCTGCAAGTCTCGATTGACATTCTTCCCCTGCCCAGGTTTCTTACACAGAGAGAGAGGCAGAGAGAGAGAGAGAGACAGAGACAGAGACAGAGGGAGAGACACAGAAACAGAGAGAAAGCAGAGAGAGAGGTAGAGAGACAGAGAGAGCAGAGAGAGAGAGAGACAGACAGAGACAGTGAGAGACAGAAACAGAGAGAGAGCAGGGAGAGAGACACAAAGAGACACAGAGAAAGAGTGGTGGGAGACGCAAAGAGAAAAAACACTCACATGAACTTTCTGTAACTGTGTTTATTTAGGGTTCTATTTTATTTATTTATTGGTGATAAGCAACAAGGGCTGGCCAATTTCATATTAGTAACCATGTTTGGTTACCTAAACAGTCCTTTTCAGGGCCACCAACAATAACAATGTTAACTAAAAATCTAGCATCGGCCTTAGTAATTGCAACACGTATGCCACTGGGTGTGCATTGGTTAATCTGTTTTCATAGTCATTGTAAGCATGCATTGCAAGCATGCAAGAAAATTCATAATCCCCATCCAAACAGCACCAAAATTGCAAAGAAGCTTATGTTTTTCACTTAAAAACCAACAGTATTTATTTAAGTATAACAATATCTGCATAGCAGTTAGCACAAAATATCATAAAATCAATGGCCTATCCCAAAAAAATGTCATAAACCGTAAAGCATAAAGCGTGCAGGACTTTTTCACACAGCTCTATTCTATTCTATTCTATTCTATTCTATTCTATTCTATTCTATTCTATTCTATTCTATTCTATTCTATTCTATTCTATTCATTTCCATTCCATTCCATTCCATTCCATTCCATTCTATTCTATTCATTTCCATTCCATTCTATTCCAGCATCTCAGCAGTTTGGAAAAGAAAGTTGTCTGCCTGGCTCAGTTGCCAGGACAGCTCCCAAAACTTTGCTATCATCTATGTCCACCCAACACCCCTGCAACTATTTTCCTACTTTGATCTTTTAAATGCTGGACACTGGGGGGTGGGGGGGTGGACAGAAGTAACCAGGAGTCCCAATACCTTTGTGGCTCTACCAAGACCCAGAGCTGTGTGAATTCGACTGTATTGTTTGAAAAATGAAACTGCATATGCTAGCAGAGCTCCGGGGCAGAGCTTAGCTGGAGTTAGCAGAGCTGCCACATTGACAGTTTATGCCAAATTTATGTGCCCATTTATTCTGTCTTTTTATGGGAAAACAGGCTGTTACCCTACAGCTGCCTTATCACATGTTCCTTACCCTGCCTGCGAGCCACAGTGCACCTTCCTCAAGGAAATATACATACATCAAGGGGTTATAGAGATTTTAACAACTTGGGAAAGTTAAAAGGAAGGGAGGGTTTGTCATAAAAAAATGCATTATAGGCCACGGAGCTTGAGCTTTTAATTTTTTTATTATTATTATTTATGGCCACTTTTTTACCTTCTGCATAAGTGCTTTATTGCATATTGGCACCATTTGGACAATATTAGCATAGGGAGTGGGGGGCAGAGAGAGAGAGAGAGAAAGAAAGATAGGGCAGAGAGGGAGGGAGGGAAGGAAGGAAAGAAAAGACAAGAAAGAAAGAAAAGAAAGGAAGGAAGGAAGGAAAAAAGAATAAAGCAAGAGTGATAGAAAAAAAAGAAAGAAAGAAAGAAAGAAAGAAAGAAAGAAAGAAAGAAAGAAAGAAAGAAAGAAAGAAAGAAAGAAAGAAAGATAGAAAGAGAAGGAAAGAAAGAAGAAAGAAAGAAAGAAGAAAGAAAGAAAGAAAGAAAGAAAGAAAGAAAGAAAGAAAGAAAAAGGAAGGAAGGAAGGAAGGAAAGGAAGGAAGGAAGGAAGGAAGGAAGGAAGGAAGGAAGGAAGGAAGGAAGGAAGAGAAGAAAGAAAGAGTGAGAGAAAAGAAGGAAGGAAGGAAGGAAGGAAGGAAGGAGAAGAATAAAGAGTGAGAGAAAAGAAGGAAGGAAGGAAGGAAGGAAGGAAGGATGGATGGAAGGAAGGAAGGAAGGAAGGAAGGAAGGAAGGAAGGAAGGAAGAAGGAAAAGAGGAAGAAGGAAGAAGGAAGGAAGGAAGGAAGGAAGGAAGGAAGGAAGAATAAGAGTGAGAGAAAAGAAGGAAGGAAGGAAGGAAGGAAGGAAGGAAGGAAGGAAGGAAGGAAGGAAAGCTAATGAATTAAGTATGGGAAAGTTTAATTTGCCTGCTGTAGTGGTAGGGATTCAATAATTCAATATAGGAGCTGAGGTCATTTATTGAAGGTAAATGTGAGGAGATTCACGATCAATAAAAGCATTTTTTACGCAATGCATGATTAACCTACATAATTTACTGCCTGCAGATGTGATAATAGCCACCATGTAAACATGAAGGGTGTTTTGGTGCAGGGCAGCTGTGCCACCTCATGTAAATCATACCTGCTGCTTACAACTTCTTCTCTCAGGAGGTTTGTCCTCGGATTCCACACTGACAATTCTGTTTTCCAAGCTTCCGTCATGTTGGTTTATATGGCAATTCGCACATGTATTTATTTATTTATGGCTATTCATTCATTCATTCATTCATTCATCCATCCATCCATCCATTTATTCATCTGTTCATCCATCCATTTATTTATTCATTCATTCATTCATTTCCCACCTTTTCATTATTTGTATAAATATGCAACCTGGCAAATATATTATAATAATCCTTCCTTCTCATCTTCTCCTGACAACAGCTTTGTCAGGTGCTGAGAAAGAGGGACTGGTTAAAGTTCACCCAGTTGGCTTTCATGCCTAACGTGGGGCTAGAACCCACGGTCTCCTGATGATTAGCCCCAAGTCACCCAGCAGGCTTTCATGCTTAACGTGGGACTTGAACTCACAGCCTCCTGGTGATTGGCCCCAAGTCACCCAGTGGGCTTTCATGCCTAAGGTGGGACTAGAACTCACAGTCTCCTGGTGATTCGCCCCAAGTCACCCAGCAGGCTTTCATGCCTAAGGTGGGACTAAAACTCACAGCCTCCTGGTGATTGGCCCCAAGTCACCCAGCAGGCTTTCATGCCTAAGGTGGGACTAGAACTCACAGTCTCCTGGTGATTCGCCCCAAGTCACCCAGCAGACTTTCATGCCTAAGGTGGGACTAGAACTCACAGTCTCCTGGTGATTTGCCCCAAGTCACCCAGCAGGCTTTCATGCCTAAGGTGGGACTAAAACTCAGTCTCCTGGTGATTGGCCCCAAGTCACCCAGCTGGCTCTCATGCCCAAGGTGGGACTAGAACTCACAGTCTGCTGGTGATTGGCCCCAAGTCACCCAGCAGGCTTTCATGTCTAAGGTGGGACTAGAACTCACAGCGTCCTGGTTTCTAGCTTGACCACTAGACCCACCTGGGGAATGACTTTGAATGCAAGGGATTTCCCAAAAGTTAGTCTTCCCAGAAAATATTCTTTGTCCAATTTGATTCCAATCCATTTGCATTTATCAGCAACATCTCTTTTACAAAACACAGTGACTGAATTCCCACCACAACCTATGTCAATTCTGAACAAAGACCCCTGTGTGAATCCACCCAGTACACTTGTTGAATTACTGATCTTCTCATTTCAAAAAAACTGGTCTTTAGAACTGAAGGAGCTTCTTGGAGGAGAAGTGAAATGTCCTGAAGGAAAAACAAAGGAAGTCCAGTTGTCTTTTGAAAAAAAAAATACCTTTAAGATCAAATCATAGTATAACACATCTAAAGGGCTCTGCAAATTTAAAGAAAGTGTGATAACCTGGGGCGTGGCACAAAGGCAACGCAGTCACAGAAGTAAGAAAAGTCCCTTTAAAACCTCCAACTTTGCCCTCGATGTCCAGGTTACCTTTGGCTGGAAAAAAAAAAAAACCTCTCCCAAGAACAGTCTTTAAGTGGAGGAAATTCAGTTTGAAAACAAAGTACATACAAACTGTAAATAAAAATCCACACAAACAACGCTGCAGTAATTAACTTGACAGGGCAGGATAAGGAATTCCAGACATGAAAGGCCAGCAAAACACACGCAGTTGGGAAGATGCCAGGAACCCAGATAAGCCTCGACAATAACAGATAACTCATGATTTGCTTTCAACAAGTTGCTGTGCGCAATTTCCCTTTTTAAACACTGTGTTCCCAGCTACAGCTAATGAAGGGAATCAGGGCCCTTTCCTCCCCTGTAAGCCATGCAACTCATGGTGCTCCCTTCTCCGTTCCCCCCTGCTTGCCCTAGGATGAAGAGGGTGTGGGCCTGGGTCTTCCTTTGAATTCCCTCTGCTTTGCTCTACCTCTTTCCTGCTCTGCCCAGCCGGACTTTGCCCTTCCCCAATTTCTTCCACAGCCAAAGGAGCCACACTCCCACTCCGTATCAGCTGCTCAGCCTCCCCCTCAGAATCAGATTCTGACAGGGGCATGACAGAAAGACTTTGGCAGCCTTTCTTTAGAGAAAATAATCAAGAGTTGTTGCTTTGTTTCACCAATATATGCAGAAATCCAACGGCAGAGAGAATTTAAATGTGGAAATCAAGCAATAGAATTTATCTAAAGCAGTCCTTTATAGCAATATGACCACAATTGAGCCCAAAATTTCTGTTGTTAAGTGAAACATGTGTTAAGTGAGTTTTGCCCCATTTTACAACTTTTATTGCCATCGTTGTTAAGCGAATCGCTGCAATTGATAAGTTAGTCACCCAGCTGTGAAGTGAATTTGGCTTCCCCATTGACTTTGCTTGTCAGAAGGTCACAAAAGGGGAACACATGACCCCAGGACACTGCAACAGTCATAAGTACATGCCAGTTGCCAAGCATCTGAATTCAGATCACGTGACCATGGGGTGCTGCAATGGTTGTAGGTGTGAAAAACAGTCATAAGTGACTTTTTCAGTGCTGTTGGAACTTCAAACGGTCACTAAATGAACTGTTATAATTTGAAGGTTACCTGTACAGATGTATGCTGTAGCAGATATGTAGTGGTGAAACTTCCTGAGGAATTATGTGGCAAATTGGTGAGAAGGCAGAGGTTGGGAACAAAAAGCCTGGATATAGAGGAATATTTAGACTGGATAAACACAATAATTGCAGGAGATTAATAAAGTTTTGTGCAGTCTTTCTTCACTGCAAAAAACTGTTCCGACCTAGGCTTCCCAAAAATCATGAAGCAGAGTCCGCGTCCCAACAAAACCCCTTTTATTTGGGCTAAAGTGAATTACTCTCATTCACATTCAGCAAAGTCCCGGCAAACAGTCTTTCAGGAGATTTTACAACTTACAGACCTTTATCAGGCTTAGAGAGTTGCCAAGCTGATATCTTCCAAATGCCATGCTGTAGCAGAAAATACTTGTCAAGGATTCAGGCACAGATCTTCACCCTAATGAAATGAATGAATTGTCTCCTGCAAGCACCATCCCCCTTTCACTATTCCCTATGGGAGGGGCTGTTCACCATCCACCTGTGCCTTTACTCCCGAGTCGACCCTTGTTCCTTAATTGTTCCCTTCTCCTGACAGTTCTGCACATGCGCACATTGGGAACAGGCTCCAGCTATTCTTCTGCCCCACTAATCTCCGACTCCAAAGGCAGATGGCCCTGGCCCCCTGTCTGCCTCCAACTCAGAGCCCTCATCAGAACCTTCCCCAGACTCCAGGACCGACCCATGTTCCTCCCCAAACCTCCTTACTGTCTGAGTCTGCCACCAGCTCCGCTGGCCGCTGGCAGGCGACAACAAAAACCCGCTTTAAACCACACAACAACCACAGATGCTACAACTTGACATCGGTGGATGCACAACATCAGAATCAAATCAACTATGTAATCAGAAACAAGAGAGGAAGAAGTACAATTCACTCAGCTAGAAGGTGTCCAGGGGCAGATCATAGAACAGACCATGAATTATTGGTGTCAAAGGTGCGAGTTAAATATTTAAAATAATAAAAAAGGGGTGGATGGGCTTACAAGAGCTGACCTGGACGGCGTTCAGTCAGAATATAAGACGGGTATAAAGAAAGGATTCTGTACGCTTTACGTCTTCAAAAGAGATCTGGAGTTGCTTGGGAAGAGATGAGAGACATGATTAAAAAAAAAAAAACCAGGGTGAAAAGAAAGACTCCTCAAATTTCAAAGTGTGGAAACAATCCAAGGAGCTTTCAAAACAAGCTTTCATGAGTGCCAGGGGAAAATAAAAGATGAAAACATTGAGAAAGGAAAAAAAGAGGTTTTATGAGGAGGGAACCCTGAACTGTAACCTCCAGAAAAAATGGACAAGGAAAACAATCACCATCAAGCATGTCAGGAAAGGAAGAAAAATAATAGAGAAAGGGAGGAAAAAAAAAAAAAAGAAATCACATGAAAATTTGAGAGCCAGTTGGATCTACTGCCTGGCCTAGAAACCAGGAGACTGTGAATTCTAGTGCTAAATTAGGCAAATGAGCTGACTGGATGACTTGGGCCAATCACCAGGAGACTGTGAGTTCTAGTCCCACCTTAGGTACGAAAGCCAGCTGGGTAACTTTGGGCCAATCACCAAAAGACTGTGAGTTCTAGTGCCACATTAGGCAAGGGAGTTGTTTGGATGCTTTGGGCCAATCACCAGGAGATGGAGAGTTCTAGCCCACCTTAGCCTTGGTGAGGCATGAAAGCCATCTGGGTGACTTTGGGCCAATCACCAGGAGACTGTGAGTTCTAGTCCTGCCTTAGGCATGAAAGCCATCTGGGTGACTTTGGGCCAATCACCAGGAGATGGAGAGTTCTAGCCCCGCCTTAGGCATGAAAGCCATCTGGGTGACTTTGGGCCAATCACCTGGAGACTGTGAGTTCTAGTCCTGCCTTAGGCATGAAAGCCATCTGGGTGACTTTGGGCCAATCACCTGGAGACTGTGAGTTCTAGTCCTGCCTTAGGCATGAAAGCCATCTGGGTGACTTTGGGCCAATCACCAGGAGACTGTGAGTTCTAGTCCTGCCTTAGGCATGAAAGCCATCTGGGTGACTTTGGGCCAATCACCTGGAGACTGTGAGTTCTAGTCCTGCCTTAGGCATGAAAGCCATCTGGGTGACTTTGGGCCAATCACCTGGAGACAGTGAGTTCTAGTCCTGCCTTAGGCATGAAAGCCATCTGGGTGATTTGGGTCAATCACCAGGAGACAGTGAGTTCTAGTCCCGCCTTAGCTATGAAAGCCAGCTGGGTTACTTTGGGCCAATCACCAGGAGACAGTGAGTTCTAGTCCTGCCTTAGGCAAAAATTCCAGTTTAGTGATTTTGGACCAGTTCCTTTCTCTCAGCCCAACCTATCTCACAGGGTTGTTGAGGTGTGAAAAATCGGAGGAGGGGAAAGGATTTGTATGTTCTCCACTTTGAGTTACTTATAAACTAATAATGGCAGAATAAAAAAATCTAATAATGATTTTTAAAAATGGACAGGCTGAAGTCGAAATATTCAAGAATATTCACAGACGGGATTCGAAATAAACGAACAAAGGAAGATGAGAAGACGACTGAAATCTTTTACAAATGGGAAAACATTTACTGGAATGCGAGTTTTATTTAAAATACATCATTAGACCCTATTTCTTCAAGCTGCCTTAATAAACAATATTGCTGTCAATGTATCTAAGGATGGCTACAAGAAAATCCTTCTCAGCAATTTATTGTATGACGTTTCTTATTATTTTCTTCATTATCCAACTTGGATTGTCTCCTTCAAATGAAAACAGATTGTCTAGATTGTCTGGAGCAATGTTGCTCCAGGCCTTCCTGTCCTCAACCATCCTCCAGAGTCCATTTAAGCTCACGCTATCTGCTTCAGTGACTCCGTCCAGCCACCTCCTTCTCTGCCATCCTCTTCTTCTTTTGCCTTCAACCGTTCCCAGCATTAGGCTCTTCTCCAGTGAGTCCTTCCTTCTCATTAGGTGGCCAAAATCTTTGAGTTTTTCATCTTCAGGATCTGGCCTTCTAAAGAGCAGTCAGGGTTGATCTCCTCTAGGCCTGACCAGTTGGATGGCCTTGCAGTCCAAGGGACTCGCAGGAGTTCTTCTCCAGCACCAGAGTTCAAAGGCCTCCATTCTTTGGTGCTCAGCCTTCCTTATGGTCCAAACTTTCACAGCCATGCATGGCAACTGGGAAAATCATTAGGAAAGTACCAGGGACCAAATGAAATTCTCAAGAAATTGTTGAAAGCTGCTGGGGAAAAGACAGTTCAAGTGCTAACAGACCTGTTTCAACAATTGCATATATGGAATCCATCATGCTACTTCTTTCATCATCTTTACATGCGGTAAGCTAAAGTGGGACGAAGCAGGGAGAAAGAAATGTAACTAAATCTAGTTTACACAAACACTTTGCGTGAGTGTTTCACTGTTTTCAGTGGAAACTCAATCTTTGATGTTTTTAATCACTTTGATACATCTTGCTTCTTTCTCCACCTCCCAAATCATATTTCCCCCGAATGCTTGAATTCTTATTCTGGAACATAAAACAATAGTGTTGAAAGGGACTTGGAAGGTTAGGGTTAGGATTAGGGTTAGGGTTGGAGGTCTTCTAATCCAACCCTCTACTCAAGCAGATCTGGATTCTGTGCAGTTCAGAGAAGCCCCTACTCTTGGCTGGCCTCACCCACCCCTCCCCTCCCAGGAGTCCCCACATAGCCCATTTTGGAGGCAGGTAAGTGCAGGGTGCACACAGTGGCTCAAGGAGGGTGAAAACTGGGCCTCCCGGAAGTTCAAGAAGGTTGAAGATGGGCCCAGTTCTGGCTTCTGGAGAGCCTCCGGAACCCGGGGGAGGCTGTTTTCACCCTCCCGGAGGTTCGAGGAAAGCCTTCAGAGACCCGGGAGGGCAAAAACACACTCACCCATCATGGTGCAGGAGGCCGACTAGGCCACACTGACCATGGCCACGTCCACCCAGCAACCAGGCAGAGAATTCTTTGCTAAAATTTTGGAAGCCCACCCCTGCATGAGACCCTATACCATTCTAGACAAATGGCTGTCTCACCTCTCTTTGAAAACTTCTAGTGATGCAGCTCCTACAACTTTTGGAGAGCCCCTCAAATACTGGAATACTGCTAATGTTGACATCAAGTTGGTGTCAACTCCTAGTGCATAAGTCTTCTCCATCACATTCTATCCTCAACCTGATGTTCAGTTCTTTCAATGATGCCCCCATTGTCTCTTTAACAGCCTCTATCCCACCTTGCTGCTGCTTGCCCTTGTATTCTATTTCCTCCCACCTTTTCAAGGATCACAGCCTTCTCCAGAGAGTGAGGTCATTGTCTAACATTATTAAAAAGTTGTTGAGACTCTAGAAAAAATACAGAGAAGAGCAACCAGGAGGATTAGGGGACTGTACGCTAAAACATACAAAGAACGGCCAGACAAGGAATAATGGATGGAAACTGAACAAGGAGAGATTCAACCTAGAAATAAGGAGAAATTTTCTGACAGTGAGAACAATCAACCAATGGAACAGAAGTTGCCCTTGGAAGTTGTGGAAGCACCATCACTTGAGACCTTCAAGAAGAGATTGGACTGCCATTTGTCAGAAATGGTGTAGGTCTCCCGCTTGGGTGGGGGATTGGACTAGATGACCTAAAAGGTCCCTTCCAACTCTGATTATCTGTTATCTGTTAATACGTCTGAAGTAGGATAATTTAAGTCCAGTCATTTGTCCCTCTGGTTAGAAATTGAATTGAATTGAATACTTTATTTGGCCAAGAGTGATTAGACATTCATCCTACGATTTAGCCTCCAAACCCTTTATCATCTTCGTAGCTCTTCTCAAAACTCATACTTCTGCTTTAAAAATAATAGAGTAGAGATATTATCTCTAGATATTATTAAAGCATTGAGCTTTCTTTTTTCCCCTTTTGTTTTGTAACTGTGTATTAATATGTGATGATCCAATTCTATTATATTCCATTAGTAAATCTGTAATATCAAGATATGGTTAATGTCTAATTTGTTAGATCTCTCTTTTTCTTTTTTTTTTTCACCCTACGCATTTGTCTTGTGCATTCTTCTCTTACAACTGTTTGCAAGACTCCCCAGTCTTTTAATAAAGAAGGTTGCATTATATCTTTTTAATGAACAAAACCCAAATGTTTACAGTTTGTCTTATTTGTTGCTTAGCAAACAAAGAATTAAAGCTGGAAGTGATATTTGGATGAGCTCATGTGTCCACATCTACAAAGAACTGAATAGTGATGTTATTCCCTGTGACACTTTGTCGAAGTGAAAACTGGACTCTGAAGGAAAGGATAGGAAGACTATTGATTTGTTCAAACATCAATGTTGGAGATTAACAGAATAATAGAGTTAGTAGGCACCTTGGAGGTCTTCTAGTCCAATCCCCTGCTCAAGCAAGAGATCTTATACCATTGCAGACAAATAGCTGTCATTTCTCTTCTTGAAAATCTCCAGTGTTGGAGCACCTACAACTTCTGAAGGGAAGCTGTCCCATTGATTAATTGTTCTCATGGTTAGGAAATTTCTCCTTAATTCCAGATTGCTTCTCTCCTTGATTAATTTCCATCCATTGTTTTTTGTCCTGCCCTCCGGTGCTTTAAGGAATTATTTGCCCCCTTCTTCTTCGTGGCAGCCCCTCAAATACGGGAACACAGGTATCATGTCACCTCTTATCTCCTTGCTGATCTTCCATCCCTTAATTCTTGTCCTGCCCACAGGTGCTTTGGAGAAAAAGTTGATGATGAACAGTTAAGAAATGAAACTGATGGATCTTTGAACAAATACATCCAGAAAATGCTGTCTAATCCATCAGTGCTGTCTAATGACTATGTATATTGACTGATGTAGTGTGGGTATAGTATTATTATTTATCCTTCTTATTATCTTCTTTATTCCTCCTTTTATTGGCAGCAGCCCCAAAAGTCAATGCAATACTAAGTTGCATTAACAGAGGGATACAATCAAGATCGAGTGAGATACTAATACCACTCTATAAAGCCTTAGTAAGACCACACCTAGAGTACTGCATCCAGTCAGTAAGACCACACCTAGAGTACACTATAAAAAAGATGTTGAAGCTCTAGAAAGAGTGCATAGAAGAGCAACCAACATGATTAGGGGACTATAAGCTATGATGAACAGTTGCAGGAACTAGGCATGGGTAGTCTAGTGAAGAGAAGGACCAAGGGAGACATGATAGCAGTCTTCCAGTGTTTAATGGGCTGTCACAGAGAGGAGGGGGTCAAGCTATTTTCCAAGGCACCTGAAGTCCAGACAAGGAATAATGGATGGAAACTGATCAAGGAGAGATTCAACCTGGAAATAAGGAGAAACTTTCTGACAGTGAGAACAATCAACCCATGGAACAGAATTTGCCTTCAGAAGTTGTGGGAGCGCCATCACTGGAAGCTTTCAAGAAGAGATTGGACTGCCATCTGTCAGAAATGGTGTAGGGTCTGCTTGGGTGGGGGGTTGGACTAGATGACCTACAAGGTCCCTTCCAACTCTGTTAATTTTTATCTGTTATTTTGTCTTATTGGAATTCATCATCTATTATTATTAATATTATGTTGCTTTATATGTACACTGAGTGCTTCTGTACCAGAGACAAATTCCTTATGTGTCTAATCACACATAGCCAAATAAAGTTTTCAATTCAATTCCATTCCATTCAAAATCTAACTGGAAGCACAAATGACTGGACTTAAATTATCCTACTTCAGACATATTATGCCAAGACCTCACTCTCTGGAGAAGGCTGTGATTCTGGGAAAGATGGAAAGGAAGAGAAGACAAGAGCAACCAGGAGCAAGATGGGATGGAGATAGTTACAGAGACAATGGGGAAAAATTGGAAGAACTGAACGTCAGGTTGGGGATAGAATGTGATGAAGAAAACCTATATATTGTATGCGGTCACTAGGAATTGACACCAACTTGATGTCAACAATATCAGTGTTCCAGTATTTGAGGGGCTGTCACAAAGAAGAGGGGGTCCAATTATTCTCCAAAGTGCCAGAAGGCAAGACAAGAAACAGTGGGTGGAAACTCATCAAGGAGAGAAGCAACCTGGAATTAAGGAGAAACTTCCTGAAGTAAGAACAATTAACCAGTGGAACAGCTGGTTACCAGAAATTGTGAGTGCTCCATCATTGGAGGTTTTGAAGAAGAGACTGGACAGTCACTAGTCTGAAATGGTCTAGGATTTCCTGCTTGATCAGGGGGTTGGACTAGAAGACCTCCAAGGTCCCTTCCAGCTCTATTCTGAATTGAAAATTGGAATTGAATGGATGGCACATAATCAATCAATGAAAAGGACTAAAAATGTCAGTTATAGCTGGATATGGTTTTTCTCCTCCATTTTAAAGCAAAAAACCAAGGTGCACACTTATTTTCAAGACTGAATTTGATTTCCACTTGCTAATTTCATAAGGGTTCTGGATGCCTAAATAATAAGACTTCTCAAATGGGTATGATGTCTACGAGAATAGAAAGTATACCTATTTACAAAATCATTTATAGTTTCTCAAATATCTATAAGCTCATGGCTACACATTAAAATTCTGACATTTCTTGAAGATCCCCATTTGTTTTCTTTATATGTTTCAGGAAGGAGCTAGACTATTATTATATCTATTTTCACCACTAAAATCACCTCCAAAAACTAAATTTTCTGTTGCAAATTGATGCATGTTTTTCGTAAGCTTCTTATAGACATAATGTGGTCCTGATTGAGACCATATGCAAGACCTTAGGGTTATGATTTTGTGATTTAACTCCCTCTTAAAAATGCAATAAATAAACTGCCATCTCTATTTTTTAAAGATCTTTCCTATTTTGAAATTTAGATTATCTTCACAAAGAATAACTACACCTCTTGATTTATTGGACGTCGGTGCAAAAAAAAAATTGTTACCAAAATATTTATCATCCCGCTTGTCTAGGGTGCATGGTTCCTGCAACATGACTGTGAATGGATTAAAAGGTTTTAGATACTTAATAATTCCTGCACGTTTTGGAGGACTCCCCGAGCCTCTAACATTTAGAAAAATAATGGTACACTGATCACTCACTCTGTCCTAACTCCATAACTTTTTCTTTACTTTCCTGGCAAGAATCTTAAATCTGTATTTCAAGGAAGAAATGATCAATGTGAAATGAAGGCGATCTCTTTCTATATTGTCCATCCTAAAATAATTTATGAGACTTCTGATAAGTGTTGCTTTGGATAGCAAGATGGGTGGCATATAAATTTAATAATATTTTTTTTTAAAAAAAAAATCTGTTACCAAACAAACTACCAACTTTCCTCATCCTTCCCTTTCTTTTTGAGGTTGTCCATCCAACCCCATTTTGTTCCCTCAGTTTTATCCTTCCTTTCAAACTAAGAGCCATGGTGGCGCAATGGTTAGAATGCAATACTGCAGGCTACTTCTGCTGACCGCTGGCTGCCGGCAGTTCGGCAGTTCGAGTCTCACTGGCTCAAGGTTGATTCAGCCTTCCATCCTTCTGAGGTCGGTAAAATGAGGACCCAGATTGCTGCGGGTAAGTGACTCTGCTGACCAGGGGTGGGTTGCTTCTGGTATAATAACCAGTTCAGTGATCGCACGCTTCTCTGAGCAGGCATCAACACAATGCAAAAGTCCTTACTGTTACTTTGGGAGAGTAACACAGTTGAGGAGCCGAAATCTGCTCTTCCATGCTGATCAGCTGGAATGATAAAGGTCAGTACTGTGCAGAGGGCCCATATGATCATCGCAACAAACCGGTTTGGAGACAGCTGATCTTTGGAGCAAGGGGTTTGCCTGAACTGGTCTGAACTGGCAGAATCCCACCCCTGCTGCTGACTCTGTAAATCGAGAGGGCAGTAAAACACCGTGAAGCGGTATATAAGTCTAAGTGCTATTGCTATTTATGTATACCTTCTCTATATATTCGTTTTGTGATTCAGTTCTTGTTCATTTTCCTTTGCATAACCAACTCAACATGCCATGGCATGATAGCAGTGTTCCAAAAAGCTAAGGAGCTTTCTCAAAGAAGAGGGGATCAAGCTGCCTTCCAAAGCACCTGGAGACAGAACAAGAAGAAATGGATGCAGAGAAATCAAGGAGAGAACCAACCTAGAACTAAGAAGAGATTTCCTGATAGGGAGAACAACTAATCAGTGGAACAACTTGCCTCCAGAACTTGTGGGTGCTCCATCCATCATTGAAGGTTTTCAAGAATAGATTGGACAGCCATTTGTCTGAAATGGTATAGACTCTCCTGCTTGAGCTGGGGCTTGGACTAGAAGACCTCCAAAGTCCCTTCCAACTCTACTATTCTATATTCTATGTTCCTCTCATGGACTTGTTCCCTTCCATCCCTCTATTTTCCTCCTCTCCATAAAGTTTCAGTGGCCACCAGACCTTCTGGAATAACCTCAAAAACAGATTGAAAAGCACAGGTGTTATAACTCGAGGGTGTCTATGTTCTATTTTCATTATCCAACTTTGTCGCAGAGCTAAAGTATTGATTGAGGACACTATTTGTACGTGTTATCTGGAAAAAACAACAACTGTGTCTTAAGGGAGTTTGCTTAATTGTACCATTGTTTCTGACAAAAAAAAAAAAAAAGATCAGATGCCAATTTGGAAAATCATAAATACTCTTTCACACATTCCTGTTTCTCAGCAACTGGCATTCAATGTACCAACCTAAGATAGACAGGGTGTCATTCACACCTAATCATTGAACTGGCAGTTCAATCTTACATCAAACTGCTGGGGGGAAAAAAAACACGTTTATTGTGCTAGAGAGCGGGACATGAAATTCAAGTTAAAAGAAAGGCTAATTTTAATGGAAACTTCAGGGGGGGAAACAAAGGAAAGGACAGTGGAAAGGCCTCAAAGAGGATTACCTGAATTCGACCAGGTGCAGCACAAGGTGAATTATTAGGACACCAAAAAAAACAACAACAACAACAGGGCCATGTAGAGGAGACTTAACAAAACTCAAGATGGCAGGTGCCATAGTATGATTGAAGCCACCATGTTGACTTGTCTACACTCCTGCCTCAACCCTCTCACACCCACGGATATTGCTTCTAGAAGTGATGTCTTGGGAAGAGAGTTTAAAGAAAAGAAGAATATTTAGGTTTTGAGAAGAGAAGATGAAAGCAAATAGGATAGCATTCTGAAATACCTGAAGAGATGTCAGCATGAGAATCTATTCTCTATCATTTCAGGGTCCTACCAACATAGAGAATATTTGCTGTCGCAGGAAGGTAGAGTGAGGAGAGGAGAGGAGAGGGGAAAGGAGAGAGGAGACAAAGAGGAGATCAAGAGGAGAGGAGACCTAGAGGAGAGGAGACTGAGAGGAGACTTAGAGGAGAGGAGACTGAGAAGAAACCGAGAGGAGAGGAGACATAGAGGAGAGGAGACCAAAAGGAGAGAAGACCGAGAAGAGAGGAGACCAAGAGAAGACCGAGAGGAGAGGAGACCGAGAGGAGAGGAGACCCAGAGGAGAGGAGACCCAGAGGAGAGGAGACCCAGAGGAGACCCAGAGGAGGAGAGGAAACTGAGAGGAGAGGAGACTGAGAGGAGAGGAGACTGAGAGGAGAGGAGACAAGAGGAGAGGAGAGGAGACTGAGAGGGGACCAAGAGGAGAGGAGAGGAGACCTAGAGGAGAGGAGAGGAGATTGAGATGTTGGAGACCGAGAGAAGAGGAGAGGAAAGGGGACCTAGAGGAGAGGAGAGAGGTGGAGAGGAGGGAAAATTTTCTCATTATGATTTCTGAGGAGAGGAGAGGCTCCATGAATGGGTCCTTGAAGACAGTAATCCTATCAAAAAAAGATCAGATATGTCTTCATGTAACATGGCTCCTGTTGGTTAAACAATTATTTTCATGGTGTATTAGCTTCAATACATCTTCTTTAAAGTTCTTCAGATGTTCTTCCAATGCTCTTTTCTTCAACTGTTCTTATTATTACCATCTTAGTAAATTTGGTGGAATGATTGATTTTAATATTCCATACTAATTTCTCTAAATCTACTAAATCTTGCTAATTTTGTAGACAATATGGGAAAAAGCAGGTCCATTGTGAAGTCTGTAACACTGGGAAATGTGGAAGGAATGAGAAAAGAATAACCAGCAACAAGAGAGAGAGAGATTTATTAATACTATCAGTGGATGACCATTGGGAGAATGAAGGGAAAGGTTGGAAACAGATGATTCAGGAGGAGCTCTATGTATTCTATGCGATCACTAGGAGTTGACACAAACTTGATGGAATATAATCCATCAAAGTTAGGAAACTATTGATATATATATATATATATATATATATATATATATATATATATATATATATAGATAGATAGATAGATAGATAGATAGATAGATAGATAGATAGATAGATAGATAGATAGATATAGATAGATAGATAGATAGATAGATAGATATAGATATAGATATATAGATATAGAGATATATAGATATATAGATATAGATATAGATATAGATATAGATATAGATAGATAGATAGATAGATAGATAGATAGATAGATAGATAGATAGATAGATAGATAGATAGATAGATATAGATATAAATATAGATATAGATATAGATATAGATATAGATATATAGATGAACACTATACAGAAGCCTGATGATGGCAGATGAGATTCTGCCGAAACGTTGCTACAACTTTAAAAGCACAACTACAATGACATGGGAAAATACCCGAACAAAGCTGAATGCCATACATGTAAGTACCCGCAAAAACTTAAGAAAATATATATATAGATATATATAGATATATATGTCTGTGTGTCTGTCTGTGTGTCTGCCTCCGTGTGTGTGTGTGTGTGTGTGTGTGTGTGTGTGTGTGTGTGTGTTGATTGGCCAGTACTTGTCTGTCCATCTGGATCTGGAATATCTATCTATCTATCTATCTATCTATCTATCTATCTATCTATCTATCTATCTATCTATCTATCTATCATCTCTATTATCTGTCTATCTATCTATCATCTCAACCCAGTTGGCAGAAAAATCACTCTTCCCAACATGTACCAAAGCACATTAAAAGATTGAATGCCCTCATTTTTTTTTGCTTCTCTGGAAGCAGAGTCAAAAATAATAATAATAAGGATTCCGAATAGCCTCAAGCATTTTGAGGAATACAAAACCCAATCTCTGTCCTCATTCCGAATGTTAATACTCATTCCGTGACCTGCTAAAGACATCCATTCAACGATGTTGTAAAGGATAATCAGTACATAGAGTGTCCATATTCCTAGAGAGTGGATGATCCCTGGAGAACATGGCTGCTTCTCAAACGGGCTGTTGGGTAGGGAGAACTCGATTCCTTCTTGTTTCCCTTAGAGATTGCACTAGCATCACTTAATTGAACATGGCATTGTCTTCGCTCATTTGCTTCTAAACTGCTTGCCAAGTTACTGGCAGAAGGTATTATGTAGGATAGAAGGAGGACTCATGAGATGAAGGAAGATTTAAAGAAGAGAGACAGAGAGAAAGAGAGAGAAACGGACAGGCACCAAGGGACCATGTGTCCAAAGAATGACAACAGGAAAAGACTGAAGGAACTAATTAGAGCCAGAGATGGTGGCGATGTAAAAGACTTGTTATGGAAGAAAAATATCAGGTTCTCAAGAACATCTCCAGGGAGCTGTCCACCAAGACTCTGAATTTAACTATGTCTTTGAAGATAGCAAGGAAAAAAATAAGGGATGAAAATGCCTTTGTTGAATAGTTCAGAAGTGAAGCCAAATCTTCTCTATCTATAAAAAATACCTTGCCTGAGATAGAACAGTTGAGATATAAGATTGTTATTTGTAAGTAATTATGATATTAGATTAGATAGATTAACAGAGTTGGAAAGGGTTGGACCAAAACTGGATGCAGTTTCCAAGTATGGTCTTACTAAGACTTTATAGAGTGGTATTAGTACCTCCCTTGATCTTGATTGTATCCCGTTGTTAATGCAACTTAGGATTGCATTGGCTTTTTTTGACTGCTGCTACACATTGTTGGCTCCCATTTACCTGGTTGTCCACTAAGACTCCAAGATCCCTCTCACAGTTACTGCTATTGAGCCTGGTTTCACCCAGTCTATATGTGTCCTTTTGGTTTTTCTTGCCTGAGTGTAGGACTTTACTTTTCTCTCCATTGGATTTCATTTTGTTAGATAGGGTCCAGCATTCAAGTCTGTCAAAATCCACCTGGATTTTGAGTGTCTCTTCTAGACTGTTGGCTATTCCTGCCAGCTTAGTAATCTGCAAATTTGGTAAGTTCCCCTTCTATTCCCTCATTTAAGTCAATTTATGAAGATATTGAAGAGTACTGGCATAAGACAGAACTTCATTGTAGCCACTGATTACTTCCCTCCATGTAGACGTAGACCCATTAAGGACTACTCATTGAGTACAATTTATCAGCCTGTTAATGAATCTATCTGGTGGAGATGCTATCTATCCCATTTTTTTCTAGCTTACCAAGAAGTAGGTCAGATGATCAGAGGATGTGTAAATATCCTGTACAATTTTGATATCTCCCTGGATCCATGATCACAAGGAGTAGATAATGCTAAATGGAGAGGGGAAAATTCTTTGAGGACAGGTGCCGTTTGAGCTAGTGGTTAGGCATAGGTGAAAAACCAGGAGATTATGAGCTCTACTTCAACTTAAGTCATGAAAGCCATCCGGGTGACTTTGGCCAATCATCAGAGGACTGAGAATTCTAGTCCTGCCTTAGGCCCAAAAGCCAACTGGGTGACTTTGGACTGATCACCAGGGGTCTAGAATTCTAGTCCTGCCTTAGGCATGAAAGCCAATTGGATGACTTTGGGCCAATCAACAAAAGATTGAGAGTTCAAGCCCAGCCTCAGGCATGAAAGCCAATCATGAGGAGATACAGAGTTCTAGTCCCATCTTAGGCACAAATGGGTGATTCTGAGCCAGTCACACTCTCTCAGTCCAACACACCTCACAGGGTTGTTATGGGGAAAACAAGAAGGCAACAGTATTATTTTACTGTTTGATTGTTGGTCTAGATCCATGATGGCGAACCTATGGCACGCGTGCCACAAGTGGCACACAGAGCCATTTGTGCTGACACGCAAGCCACAAGCAAACTTACCTCACTGCGCATGCATGCGCCTCACAGCTGATCCCCCCCCCCCCGGTTGGTTTGAGGCACTTTTCGGCCTCTCAGAAGCTTAGGAAAAGCCTCTGCAAGGCTTTTCAGGATGAATTATAGGCCCATTTTGTCACTTCCTGTAGTACCGGAAGTGATGAAACAGGCCTATAATTCACCCTGAAAAGCCTTGCAGAGGCTTTTTCCAAGCTTCTGGGAGGCCAAAAAGACTTCAAACCAGCCGAAAAATCAGCTGTGAGGTGCAGTGCAGGTAAGGGGGTGGCGGGAGTGGGGGATTGAGCGCACATGCACTGGGGGCATGGGATGGGGGTGTCACACATTGCATTCTGGGTGCTGGCACGTGAGTGCAGCCACCACTGGTCTAGTTCAAGGGTGTCAAACTGGATTTCTTTGAGGGCCGGATCAGCACTGTAGTTCTCCACTGGGGACTGGATGGACACCTGCAGCACCCTGCCAGCCAAAATGGGGATCAGGGGGGCATCACATGGCCCGCCATGCCCTGTTTTTAGTCCAAACAGTCTCCTGCAGCACCTTGCTGGCCAAAATGGGGCATGGGAGCTCCATTTTGGCTTCCAGAGGCATCACAGGCCAGTCCTTTGCTATTTTCCAGGCACGGCCCCAGATTTAAGCACCCCATGGGCTGGATGCGGCCCACAGGCCTTGAGTTTGACATCCCTGATCTAGATGGTGATTTATAACATGATAATTTTAATAAGATAACATGATGTTGGTCTAGATCAGAAATCAAACAGTGAGCAATAACCCAATCAAGGGACTACCAACTTAGACAAACAATAAACAACAGCCTAATCACCTAATCATCGGCACTGATCAGGCAAGTCGCTTGCATACAAACAGAGAGCAAACCCCCACTCTCTTCTGCTACTGATGATGTTACCTAGTTGGGTAATGAAACATCTTCAAGAAAGCAATTTAACTCAGAGACCAAGAAGGACCCCACACTCAAATTGTCTCTACTCAAGATGAAACATAATTGATTCAATGTTTATTGCTGAAAGTTGCCTTTAATTAAGAAACCCTTTGGTCCTCGTGGCCTCATATAAAAAGTGCTAATCCTGTTTTAGTCCATCAGGACAAAGAGGACTTATAAACCATGATCTGATAGGACTTCCATATCAAAGAACTGTCAGCTGAGCATCTATTTCAGCAGGGCCCTATATTAAGCTTTTCCAAACTTCGGTCTTAGTAAGTAATTCCTCCATATCACTTCAAGTATACCTATCAACAGCCTTTGTCTGTCATCTTCTTGTTTAGATGTTTTTGGTTTCTTCCAGAAATATCTCCCTTTATCCAGTCAAGCAAAGATTATTACTTGTTGATTACAGTTCACTGGAAAGAAAGATAAGGTAGTGGAATATAGTCAAGGTCATTTTCAAAGGAAGGTTAGACACCCTGTTCTGTTCATCCCTCTTTCTTCTTCTTTAAGTTCTGGGGGGGAAAAAACACCCAAACAACACACACTCATTCCTTCTCTCTAATCCCAGAGAAGTTTCCTATCCACCATGCAGCTGGCTTGACTTTTTCAGCTTCATTATCCTGCATTTTGATTCCAGAAACAATTAGGTAAATATTCAGTTCCCTTAAAAAAATAAGTAGCACTGAACTACATTATTATTTCTTATGAGCATGTAAGAGCACCCCTACTGAACTATCTTTTCAAATAATTTTTAAAGTAAATTCTTTTCTTGAAAAAAAAATCAGGTTTAATGTTAAATGGTAGGCAAAGACAATGCAGTAAAATGTTTGTCATGCCCCAGCATATAACTTTTATGTACTATTGTTGCTCTCTAGCACCGTCTAGTGGCCAGAGAGACAATTGCCAAGTATATTGTTTGAAACTGACCCAACCCCTTTACCCATCAGCCCACACTCTCAAAACAAGTGCCTACTGGGAAGCCACACTCCATTTCCTTTAGATTTGGAGAAGGCAGAAGCACAACGAAGAATCCACCTAAATCTGTGACACATGATCATCCAAGGATAAGCCCACCTCCCACACACAGAGCATTGCTGGTGAGATTTAAATTGCTTGTATTTATTAATTGTTATGTTCAGCAGTAACTCAACACTGCCTATCTTGTATTTGATTCTCATTGTGTGTATTCCTATTTTCCCCTGTTTCACCATATCCTGTTCTTTCAATAAAGCATTCAGATCTATGCACATGGTCTGTTTTATTGGAGGATAGGTGGGTTGAGCTGTATGTTGAGCTGCATACAAACTCAGGTGTAGTGAGGACAGAACAATGTTTTAATGTTATCCTTCCTCCAAATAAGCTGAAATTTAAACAAACATAAACGTAAGTAAATGCTACTTAAATAATGTGTTGAATGCTTCTTGCAATAATGTAGATTTCTAAATTCACCTTAAACTGTTGGAAGTAAAATCTGGTTCAGTTCCAAGGTGGGAGAAAGACACAGGAGGCAATGAATTTGGGGGCAAGCTGCAATTGGAAAGGAAGTCTGCATTTATTTAGGAATCAGAAGCAAAGTGACATAGCACTTTGTTCTGGGACAGCTGAGAACCTGGTCTGATGAGTGGATGGACTTTTATATTGTTTTGGGGCTGTTTGATTAAGACTTCTGGGCTTGTTGGGTCTTCAGTGTGTGTCTTTGGTTATTCTGATTATGGTGGCTTTGTCTCTATTGTAGCTGGGGAGCTCATACCCTGTCCTTGAGGTTGGGTGGGGAGGATGCAAATTTCAGTGCCATTGTCAGTATATGCTTAAATCTATTAGGTTTCTTCTCTCTGTGCTGGCTGTAGCCAGCAGCACTTTGTCTATGAATTGGCTGCAACTGGCAATGGTTTTGTTTATGAACGGAACTGTCCAGCTACCTAGCTTCCATTCACAGAGAGAGTTCTGCTTTTATGAATGGATAAACGTTTTCCATTCACAGGCGCTTTGGCTTATTGCAAAAACTGCTCAGGGTGGTTAGTGGGAGGATGTGGGTCAACTCTTGTCAAAGGGGAGTTTTCTCTTTACTTTTGGGAAGTGGGTTTCATTGACTCTTTTAGAAGAAAGAAGAGGGATGACTTCCTACATCTTTTTTTTTTTTTTTTTTTTGAGGCCAAGTTTTGAAGCTTGTAAAAGTTGAAACAGAGAGACTGTTCTGAGCCAAACCTTGTTCCAAGTAAACAAACACCAAACAGAGATAAAAACAAAACCTTTTAATGCTTCTCTGCGAATTCCGTTAATTCATGGTTAAAAGGCTATTAAAACTAACGAGCCTTGCCAAGGTTGTGCAAGGCTGCCAAAAGCACCAGATTAAGTTGCCAAGAAATATTCCAAACAAAAAGTTTTCAAACACAAACCAAGATAGTCCGAACTTCCACAAGGCTTGAAGTGCAAGAACTTCTTTGCTTCCTGCAAAGAATACCGGTCTGTCAGGCTGGCTTTTATCTCTTAAGGGAGGGGCCATCACCTTGCAGCCTTACTCCCGAGTTGCCCGTGCTGCTGCAGCTGCTCTTTCCTTTGAGCAGCCCTGCATGCACATGCACAGGCTTCTTCGGGTACTCTGCATCACTGCTGCTAGCCTCCACAATCTCCGAAGGCAGCATTCCACTTCCTGATGGTCCTGGCCCCATCCCTGCATCACATACAGGCCCCTCATCTGAGTACTCGCTCTCCGAGACCTCAGCTGTCCACACCTGCTTCCTGCGAACCACAACAGAGACAGAGAAAGTCAAGGAAAAGTGATGTTGCCAACCACATCGCAATTTGTCTTCTTATGCTGAAACTTTCAAAGTGTTAACTGAGATAATTTCTTCTACAACCTCAGGATTGCCTGTCCAAATAATTGCAATTCCAGTGGGTCTCACCTAGGACCAGGCTAATCCTTTTAACTAAAGATTGGGAGAATTTAATCTGGGACCTTAGACAGGCAAATATTCTCCCACCAAAATTCTCATTTTACCTCTCAGTTAATCGTCTCTGAATTTGGGGAATTCTGAAATCCACCAAGAGAACCAGAAAATCTGGAAGGTAATCACCAAGATATTCCTGGCCATCCTAACCATTGTTTCTACTTATTTGGACAGAATCTGGAGGTTGAGGACGGGCTGATTATGGTGTCTTACTGCAGAAGGGTAACAACACACACCTGTCAAAACAAAAGAAGCTCATGCTCAGGAAACACAACAGGATTAGACACGAGGGTTGCCGCAAAGAGCAACGCACAAACAGATACAGGCAGAATTAAGGAGGGTTGCAGGAACAATTGAGAAATTAAGTATTGAAAGCTCGCATTAGTAGCTTGATTGTCAAGGGAACCTTCCCATGGATAATTAAAGTCCTGGCAAGATATTTCTTTTTTTTTTCTGCTTCATCCTTGTTTCCCTGAATTCCCAGCCCGTGTGTGAGACCGACTGAAATTGGGCTAAACTCCGCACCACAATCAAAATAGTATTTTCCTCCTTATTCCAACACCTGCAAAGGACAGCTGGACTCAATTGGCATAAAAAAAAAAAAAACACCTCTTAAATTTTGTAAACCATGATCTTGCAAGGAAACCAAGGTGTGTTGATGACTCGAAACAAAGGCAGATTACAGATAATCAGTGTTGGAACGGACCTTGTAGATCATCTAGTCCAACCCCCCGCCCAAGCAGGAGACCCTGCACCATTTCTGACAAATGGCAGTCCAATCTCTTCTTGAAAGTCTCAACTGATGGCGCTCCCACAACTTCTGAGGGCAAAGGGTTCCATTGGTTGATTGTTCTCACCATCAGAAAGTTTCTCCTTATTTCCAGGTTGAATCTCTCCTTGTTCAGTTTCCATCCATTATTCCTTCTCTGGTCTACTGGCACTTTAGAAAATAGCTTGACTCCTTTCTCTCTGTGGCAGCCCCTCAAATATTGGAAGACCGCTATCCTGTCTCCCTGGTCCTTCTCTTTACTAGACTAGCCAAGCCCAGTTCCTGCAACCGTTCTTCGTATGTTTTAGCCTCCAGTCTCCTAATCATCCTGGTTGCTCTTCTCTGTACTTTTTCTAGAGTCTCAACATCTTTTTTATAATGTGGTGACTGAAACTGGATGCAGTACTCTAGGTGTGGTCTTACTAAGGCTTTATAGAGTGGTATTAGTACTTCCCTTGATCTTGATTGTATCCCTCTGTTAATGCAATTTAGGATTGCATTAGCTTTTTTGGCTGCTGTTGAACACTGCTGGCTCCTATTTAGCTGGTTGTTCACTAAGACTCCAAGATCCCTCTCACAGTAACTGCTATTAAGCCTGGCTTCACCCACTCTATATGTGTACTTTGGGTTTTCTTGCTTAAGTGTAGGACTTTGCTTTACAGAAGAGAGAGGGAGGCAGGAGAGGCAGGAGAGACACAGAAGAGAGAGAGAGAAAGAGAGAGGGAGGGAGGGAGGGAGGGAGGGAGAAGGAGAGAGGGAGAGAGATCAGGAATATTATAATTTTCTGCTAACTTAAGGATGTATGAAATACGCATCCACTCTTTTTGTGGTGATATTCTCTACAAGAGTTCTCAAACACTTAACATTCAATACTACAGATAGTTCTCAAGTTACTACCATTATGGAGTCTAGCTGCCCATTATGGTCACAAATCATCATAGTCAGAAGTGGTATTCAGCCGGTTCTGACCAGTTCTGGAGAACTGGTAGCGGAAATTTTGAGTAGTTCGGAGAAGCGGCAAATACCACCTCTGACTGGAGATTTTACTGTATCCCTCCCCTGCCACACCCACCAAGCCATGGCCACAGAACCAGTTGTAAAAACATTTGAATCCCACCACTGATCATAGTGATATATTGGATGGCCATGTGAGTGATTCTGGGATGTCCTACTCACACATATATACAGAGACTCCAGGTGTTTAGAATAGAATAGAATAGAATAGAATAGAATAGAATAGAATAGAATAGAATAGAATAGAATAACAACTTTGTCACTTTAAATTGTACACTAATCATATGCATTAAAATGAAATTTCATTGCATATAGCTATAAAAGAGTTCATTTTATCTTTGCTTGAGTGTTCTTGTACTTGCTACTTCTTCTCTCTACCACGTTGCAAAAGCTGCATGGGTATTGTATACATGCATCATGTTTTATATTATTATTTATAAAGAAGTTTCTTCTATATAATGAATCCCGCTGAATTATTTGTTTGTGTGCTGGCTGGATTGCTACAAACTCCGACATTCTTCGTTTTTTCTTCTTTAGCTGGCAGGAAATGGAGATGGATTTTTTTTCACTGTTCTTTTTTTCTCATCCCCCTTAGCAGAAAAGCAGTAAAAATTTGCAGTTTTGTTTAATGTTGTGTTGCTTCATTGCAAATCACGGATATAAAAGACGCACCTGCAGCCATTTCAATAATACTGAGGGGAGAAAAAGCAGAATGTCTTGAGTAAGCCAGGTAATATCTCTTTAATTATCAAGTTAAAAGTAATCACTCAAAATTTGTGATAGTTGCAGGTGGTCAGAAACCATTAAGGAAAAAGTTAAATCATACCCAGTGTAGGTAAAATAGATCTACATTCAAAGTTTAGGGTTTTTAATGATTGGCAAAACATTAAACATGAAAGGGAAAAAAGTATAGCCAGTCCTCATTTAAGGATTGCCTCATTTAGCAAACTTTCACAGCTAGGACAGCAAAGAAAAAGTAACTTTATGACCAATCCTCATATTTATGAGTTTCAAATATCTGTAATGCAAAGGAAAACAGAAGCAGGGTAATATAGGTAGTCCTCATTTAGTGACCGCCTCATTTAACAAAAATTCACAGATGACAGTGATGGAAAAGTGACCGATCTTCACATTTATGACTTTCACTTATCTGTAAGACAAAGGAAAACTGAATTAAGATCTATATGTCACCCTCATTTTGTCAGGGTTCCAACATGCACCCCCATTCAAATCACAAGTTTCTAGCTTCATCTCTCAGTGTAAAAAAGATTGATATATTAGGAGCTGACATGTTGGAGTTTCCTGGTTGCAGCTGACTCTGAGACACACCATTCATTTCACCCTTGACCCTGATCTTCCCCTCACCCCCTGGATGTATATTCTCCAAAGAGACACATCCATAGCCAAGAGTCATCCATCAATCATGCTTTCCAGTAATAATCCTGTGCGCCAACAGCTTTGGCTGCCAAGGCAATTATCTGAGGCATTTAAGGAATGCACTGCTTTCCCCCCACTCACTTTCTGCTGGCAACTAAAAAGACCAAAGGAGTATTTTTTTAGTTGACACATTTAGTGACTGCTTCATTTAACAGCCATTCACAGTTATGACTGCTATGAATAAGTAACTTTATGAACAATTTTTACATTTATGACCTTCACAGGCCTATAAGGCAAAGAAAAATTGAACTAAGATCATATAGGTCAGGGGTCTTCAAACTTGACAGCTTTAAGACTTGTAGACTTCAACGCCCAGAATTCCTCCTCCAGTCATGTTAGCTCAGGAATTGTCAGAGTTGAAGTCCACAAGTCTTAAACTTGCCAAGTTTGAAGACCCTTGATATACGTACTCCTCATTTAGTGACTGCTTCATTTAACAACCATTGACAGCTATGACTATAATGAAAAAAATATATGACCAACCCTCACATTTCTAGCCTTTGTAGGTCTGTAAGACAACCAGATCTCACTTAATAACCACTTTCCTTAATGAACGAGTTGCCAATTCTTATTGTGGTCTCCAAATGAAAACAAACTTATTTGGCAACCACAGTAGGATAATTAATCCATGGAACGCCACGCCTCCAGAAGTTGTAGGTGCTCCAAAACTGGAGGCTTTTTTAAAAAAAAAATGTTTTAATTAATTTTCTATTAAATACATTCCTTAGCGCTTAATAAACATCGTGTTCACTGGTGGGATTCAACAATTTTTTCTACCGGTTCTGTGAGCGTGGCTTGGTGGGCGTGGCAGGGGAAGGATACTACAAAATTCCATTCCCTCCCCACCCCACTAACCTGCTTTCCAGCTCTGTTCTCCTGTGCAGGGCAACCAAAGAAAACCCAGCCGATCAGCTGGGACTCGGGAGGCGGAGAATAGATAGAGGCGGGGCCAGTCAGAGGTGCTATTTGCCAGTTCTCCAAACTACTCCAAACTTCTGTTACCGGTTCTCCAGAACTGGTCAGAACCTGCTGAATACCACCTCTGATCATGTTTGTCTTGGTATTCAGTTTGCTTATCGGTAGAAATCACATTCTTAATCTCTACCCCTGTTTCCCAACGACCAGTAAAATAAATTCCATGTTAGATAATATTCTACATCTTCTTTCTGTTTAATTTTCAATGTCAATGTATCCATTTCTGCACAATCTAGTATCTTCCTATCTCTTCATTTTGCAGTGTATCTTCACTTTTCCAGTATTGTGCGAATATGATCCTTGCTGCTTTTAAGACATGTAATATTATATACCTACTTTCCTTGTCAAGTTTTTCTGATATTATACCTAATAAAAACAGTTCAGGTTTAAAACCTACATGTTTCCCTATCATCTTTTCTAGCCATCTGTGTATCTTTGCCTTTTTGCTTTAGCACAAATCCACCACATATGATAAAATGTGCCCGTCTTTTGGTTACATTTCCAACATTTGCTAGACATAGTTTTAAGCATTTTGGCTAAGCTAGCAGGTGATAGATGCCATCTACAGAACATTTTATATAAATTTTCCATATAGGAAGTTGCCATTGTTAATTTATAGTTCCTTTCCCATACGTTTTTGCCATTTCTCTACTTCTATGTTATGGTCAAGTTTTTCTCCCCATTATACCATTGTGTCTTTCATTTGTTTGATTTCCATTTTCAAATTCAGTAGGAAATTATATACTTTCTTAACCCTGGGGGCTTTTGAGAAGAGGTTGGACAACCATTTGTTTGAAATGGTATAGGGTTTCCTCACTGAGCAGGGGGTTGGACTAGAAGACCTCCAAGGTCCCTTCCGACTCAGTTATTCTATTTTATAGGGTATTGAAAGGGTCACTGCCTTCCCATTCTTACACCCTTGTGGTGGAATCTGTAGCTACAGTGGGTAATGGAGTTAAGAGAGTGGAACAGAAGTTGCCTTTGGAAGTTGTGGGAGCTTCATCCCTTGAGACTTTCAAGAAGAGATTGGACTGCCATTTGTCAGAAATGGTGTCTGGGTGGGAGGGTTGGACTAGATGACCTGCAAGGTCCCTTCCAACACTGTTATTGTGTTAACCTGTAAGATACTTTTCCAACATAGGAGTAATTTCTACTTCTGCTTTAAATGCAAGCTGAAATACTTTATCTAGCGGGTGGGTGGGTGGGATGGCTAGTACCACACAAATTTGGAACGAAATGTGCTAAAAGTGTCTACCATTGATGGGGAAAAGATGAAAAGAGAGAGGTAGCGGGTAGAAGAGCTGAAGGAGGGTGGTGAGCCAGTTGTCATGATTATGTCACAAACTCCTGCCTAGTAAACTCAGCATCTGGAGTCTTGGAAAAGTCACTCTGTATGCTAATTGCCTCCCTTCAACCAGCGCATCCAATTTAATGTGTCTTTTGAGATTCAGGAGCCCTGGCGCACGCACAAGATTTGAATAACTGATTGAGAACGTACACTGTAAGCCATGTCAATTTCTTCCTTAAGAGATGATTAGGCAGGCAGTTTTTCTCCACCAAGGCTCAGCTTGGCAACAATACATCCTTCCTGGTTGGAAGACTGCTCCATGTGTTCCTTCTTCTTCTGTGAAATTGCAAAAGTTTCGGATTGAGTCTGTGCCATGGTGGATTCGTTTGCTTCATCAATCTTAATCAGAATAGGGCTGGAAAGGACCTTTGAGGTCTTCTAGTCCAACCCCCCCGCTGAAGCAAGCAGACCCTAGGCCAGTGTTGGCTAACCTTTTTTCTCGTTGTGTGCCGAAAGTGCAACGCACGTGCCTGCACCCATAATGCAATGCGCACACAACCCCTTCCTGCATTCCCCGTGCATGCATGTGCGACACCCCCCCCTTCCCCGTGCCCCATTTTGGGCCTAGTAGGCCCAGAGGTGGGTATTCAGCAGGTTCTGACCAGTTCTGGAGAACCGGCCGTGGAAATTTTGAATAGTTCTCCAAACTATTCAAAATTTCTACTTCTGACTGGAGATTTTACGCTATCCTTCCCCTGCCACGCCCACCAAGCCACGCCCACAGAACCAGTAGTACAAAAAATATATATGAATCTCACCACTGAGTAGGCCTCCCTGCAGGCCCGTTTTTGCTCCCAGGAGGCTTCAGGGAGGACTACTAGTCCCAAAACAGGAAGGGAGGCTGCACTGCACCACCACCCCCATGCTCCCCCTGCCACCCCGTGCATAGGCACACATCTCCTGCATGCTCCCCCTCACATGCATGTGTGGCAGAGGCCTGAAAATCAGCTGGCCAGTGGATAACACGTGTGCATGCATGATGGAGCTGAGCTGGGGCAATGGCTCACGTGCCCTCAGAGAGGGTTCTGTGTGCCACCTGTGGCATGCATGCCATAAGTTCACCATCACAGCCCCATACCATTTCCGACAAGTAGCTGTCCAGTCTCTTCTTAAAAACCTCCAGTGATGGAGCACTTACAAATTTTGGAGGCAAGTTGTTCCAGTGGTTAATTGTCCTCACTGTTAGGAAGTTTCTCCTTAATTCCAGCTTGCTTCTCTCCTTCATTAGTTTCTATCCATTGCTTCTTGCCCTGACCTCAGGTGCTTTGGAAAATAAGTTGACCCTCTCTTCTTTGGGGCAGCCCCTCAAATACTGGGCTATTGTTATCGTGTCCTTCTTTTTCTCTAGACTAGTCCAAACCCAAATCCTGCAACCATTCTTCGTATGTTTTAGTATCCAATCATCTTAGTTGTTCTTCGTCACGCTTTTTCCAAAGCCTCAACATCTTTTTTGTAATACGGTGACCAAAACTGGATGCTGTATTCCAGGTGTGGCCTTACTTAGGCTTTATAAAGCACTACTAATACTTCATGGGATTTTGATTCTATGCTTTTTATACAACCCAGGATTGTATTAGCTTTTTTGGCTGCTGCCGCACATGGCTGGCTCATGTTTAAGTGATTGTCCATTAGGACTCCAAGCACATATAAAATAATGTGCTTTCCCCAGGAGATACCCAGAGCACCCATAACACAAAACTAACCATAGTGTTGGAAATGTCCAAAGTGTCTTTACAAAATAAAGAAATCGGGGTTTTAGGTACTGATGTTTGGAAAGTCCCTCGAATAAATCTTGCCAGCTTTCTCAAAACTGTCAGCTTCCACAAAGACTGACTCTATATGTTTCAGGTGCGAAGGAAGAAAAAAGCATGTTAAGTTCCAGTTAAAAAGATTTATTGCTAATGCCTATACACAAGAATTTAGTCAACTAATGGTCAGCACTAAATTGGCTCTAAATAAGAGTCAATGGAATTCAAGAGGTTGGACTTAGACCATTTGTGAGAATATACTGACTCCAGACTAATTCCTCTCTTGACTCCACCCCAAACTCTGCCACTTCTTCTCCTACAAGAGTTACTTCAAAAGTTGATATTGATGGCAACTCTACTTATTTAAGCATAGATCCATTATTCTCTATTTCTGATTCTTTTTTTTTTCTCATTTTCTTAGCCATCACTTTTTTTTCATTCCCACTATATTTTCCTCCTTCTTCAATAAATAGAGTACCAATAATAGAACACAAGTTCAGAAGAGGTCCTGATGTCAATCCATTACCAAATTGCTACCCTGCCCCATAAAATATTGCAAGCCAAATAAGCGTTTCCTTGTGGATAGAGCATAGATTTCATTGGTGCCCAACTTTGTAAATAATTGTGGTTGCTAAGCTGAAGTGGGACTCTAACTATTTGACTCAGATGAAGCTAGCTGGAAATTTAAGGCTCCAGTGTGTCTGCAAGTGGTTTGGTTGGCAAAAAAAAAATGGGTTTACTATAATGCTGGATCAGTTACTTTGGGTGATAGATTGCGACTGATCAGGAGGGAGGGAGGAAAGGAGAGAGGGATAGACAAAGGGGGAGGGAGGGAGCGAAAAAGAAAAAGAACAAGAGAGAAAAATACAGAGAGGAAAAGAGAGAAAAGAGAGAGAGAAAAGAAGGTGAAGAGAGAAAGAGAAAAAGAAGCAAAGATAGAAAAGAGGAAGAAAAGAGGAAGAGACAAAGAGAAAAGGGAGAAAAAGAGTGAGAAAAGACAGCAAAAAGAGAGAGAGAGAGAAAAAGAGAGAAAAGAGGAAGAAAAGAGAGAGAAAGAGAGGAAGAAAAGAAAGAGAGAGAAGAGAAAGGGAGAGGACAGAGAAAGAAAAGACAGAGAGGAAAGAGAGTGAAAGAGAAAAAAAGGGAGATAAAGGAAAGAGAGAGAAAGAAAAAGAGAGAAAGGGGAAGAGGGGGGGGAAGAGAAGAAAGAAAGAGAGTAAAAGAACCTATTGATTTCCCTTTTGAGGGATATATTTCCTTTTCTTTTGGAGGGGTGGTGAGAAGGAGATTGCAATTGTCGCACTGTTTTTATGATTAACCAGAGGATAGCAAGTCGCCAGCCTCTAATTCAGTTTTAACAGCTACATACATTTCTTAAAGTCTCTGATGGGTTAAACATTAGGAAGATTTTGTATCTTCCTTCCTGACTTGAATCCTCTTCATTTCATGCCTTCTAGGCTCTTTTCCCACCTACCCCCCTATCCCCCCACCTCTGCCCATTTCCTAGAGAAAAGCCTCACTGCCTGTCAAAGGAAGAATTAATTAACCAAATCAATCAGTCAGTTTTATTAAGGAATTACAAAGCCCAAGTGCAACATCAATTATTTAGATAATGGGACATCTCAAAGCCGTTTCTTCTCCATTATTGATAAGCCACTACTCATCATCTTGACTGTTTTAGGACTTATTTAGCAGGGAACCAATCCCAAGTCCTTCAGTTCTAGTTGACGTCAATCTTCCAAAATTTTCACAACTTCTGCAGGAGCCTTGGGGGTGAGGGTTGTATATTGGGCTCTTGCACACCTAGTTTTGATTAGTTCTGCCAATCCCCCCCCCCTTTTTTTTTTTTTTAAGATCAGGCTCCAAGCTGAACCTCTCACACTTATCTGTGTTTCTTGCAACTCAATAGTTCACACTGGGAAAAACCTGAAATGCAAACAGTAGCGGGGATATATTTTGCTGAAAAGTATCCTTCTGCATCAACAGAAGGATAGAATCAAGATCACATGAAATGTTAATACCACTTTATAATTTATTTTATTTTTATTTTTTATTTATTTGATCTGTCAATTGTTTACAAGATAATAAGTATAAGTATATACATAGTTATGAATACATGAAATGGGTACATATAAGAAAAATAAAAGAAACAATAGGACAGGGACGGTAGGCACGTTGGTGCACTTATGCACGCCCCCTACAGACCTCTTAGGAAAGGGGTGAGGTCAATAGTAGACAGTCTAAGGTTAAAGTTCTTGGGGTTTGGGGAAGAAACCACAGGTAGAGTATTCCAGACATTGACCACTCTGTTGCTGAAGTCGTATTTCCTGCAATCAAGTTTGGTGCGGTTAACCTTGAGTTTGTATCTATTGTGTACTCTTGTGTTGTTATGGTTGAAGCTGAAGTATTCACTGACAGGTAGGACATTGCAATGTATGATTTTATATACCATACTTAGATCAGACCGAAGATGGCATAATTCAAGGTTTTCTAGTTCTAGAATTTCAAGTCTGGTGGCATAAGGTATTCTACAACGAGTAGAGGAGTAGAGAACTCTTCTTGTGAAATATTTCTGGACTTTCTCAACTTTGCTAATATCAGATACGTAATGTGGGTTCCAGACTGATGATCTGTATTCGAGTATTGGTCTAGCAAATGTTTTGTATGCTCTAGTTAGTAGTGTGATATTACCAGAGAAAAAGCTACGTAGGATTAGGTTAACAACTCTTAATGCCTTTTTGGCTATGTAGTTACAGTAGCCTCTAGCACTTAGATCATTAGAGATGAGTATTCCAAGGTCCTTTACAGAGCTTGGATCATCAATGCCTTCGTAAGGCCACACTTGGGATACTGCATCCAGTTTTGGTCGCCACGATGTAAAAAAAGATGTTGAGAGGCTAGAAAAAGTGCAGAGAAGGGCAACCAAGAGGATTTGGGGACTGGAGACTAAAACATATGAAGAACAGTTTCAGGAAGTGGGTATATCTAGTTTGATGAAAAGAAGAACTAGGGGTGACATGGTAGCAGTCTTCCAATATCTCAGGGGCTGCCACAAAGAAGAGGGAGTCAATCTCCAAAGCCCCTGAGGGCAGGACAAGAATCAATGGGTGGAAACAAATCAAGGAGAGAAGCAACTTAGAAGTAAGGAGAAATGTCCTGACAACTAAAACAATTAATCAGTGGGACAACTTGCTCTAGAGGTTGTGAATGCTCCAACACTGGAAGTTTTTAAGAAGAGTTTGGACAACCATTAGTCTGAAATGGTGTAGGACAGTGATGGGTAACCTTTTCGGAACCGAGTGCCCAAAGCACATGCATGTACACCCCAAAAATGCAAGGCTGCCCCCCTGTACATGCATCCCAGCCACCCACATGCGCCTCCCACATGCGTGGGAGAGATCCAAAGACCAGCTGGCCAGTGGGAGGCACATACACATGTGTGGCAGAGCTGAGGCAATGGCTTGCGTGCCCACAGAGAGGGCTCTGTGTGCTACCTTGGCATGCTTGCCATAGGTTTGCTATCATAGGCGTAGGGTTTCCTGCCTAAGCAGGGGGTTGGACTAGGAGACCACCAAGGTCCCTTCCAACTCTTTTATTCTATTTCTATAGGGTATTGGAAGAGTTATTGCCTTCCCATTCTCACACCCTTGCGGTGGAATTTGTAGCTACAATGGGTAATGGAGTTAAGAGAGTGGCTAGGTAGGAATTCCTGCAGGGAAGTAAGTGACGGAGACTTGGCTTCTCCCCTAAAATCACTGAAGCCTTTATTTGGTTGTTTCCAAAAGAGTGAAGTTCATCTGGAGAGATTCTTATAAACAGCGGAGTTGAAGTCCCTGTGGATTTTACTCCAATAGTTGTTACAGACCATAGGAGGCAATGCTCATCTCCATTTCAAAGCCATCGAGCTGGTGCTGTCAGAAGAATCTTTTGTAGTCATATGGCCAGCATGACATCATTTGAGCACAGTTATTTTCCCACCAAAATGGTACCTGTTTATCTACTCGCGTTTGCATGCTTTCTGAACTGCTAGGTTGGCGGTTGCTGAGGGGAGGACAGGAGCTTGCCTTGTCACGTGGAGCTCAGGTCTCGAACCTTTCCAGCAGAAAAGCCCAGTGTCTTAACCGCTGAGCCACTGTACTGCCCTAAATAGGTACGTAGGATTACTGGAAGTTTTGAAGAAGAGATTGGACCACCATTTGTCTGAAATGGTATAGAAATGGTATAGGATCTCTTGAGTAGGGGTGTTGTTCTTGTGTTGTTCTATTCTATACCATTTCAAACAAGTGGTTGCCCAATCTCTTCTTTTTTTCTTCTTCTTTAACATCTCCGACAACATTGCCAACTAAAAGTTTAGTTTAATTTCTACACAAGGCCTGGCATCTCCATGCTCTAAGATTCCAAAATCGCTTTTAGGTGGCCGTTGTTTGTGTGGATTTTATTCTTCTACTTGATGAAGAGCCCCTGATGGAAGGCACCTCTCTGAAGGTGAGCTTCTTCAGATGTAGCTGATCTCTGAAATAACAATGAGATTGTCAGCTTGTTCGTGTAGCATAATCATTATTGGGGGGCTTGATCTTTGTCTGGGACAGGTTTTGAATAGCTGGAAGACAAACGGGTTTCCCATCGGTATTTTAATTCCACAATTGTTGCCTGTTCATTAGAAGAAGCTAAACACAGGAGACACGCTAGTAAATGGAGGCTCTTTTATTCTCATTTTTTCTCAATTTGTCTCCCACTGCATTGTTTCTCCTGCCAACCTCTTTTTCCAGACATGTCCAATTTCTCTTTGTTTCCTGCACCTCTCGTTTATTTTTTAGTGTTCCGCGCACCGCACTTTCTTCCTGACGATCTCATTACGGCTGGACTAATGAACCTCCCGTTTCTTAACGGGCGGAGTTGGTTATAAAACTCAGGAGCTTCCATCAGTGTTTAAAAGGGGATGTTGGTGCATTAACAGCAGGGGAACAGCACTGATTTACATCAACTTATGTCATGAAGAACGGCAAGAAGACAAGAGGAAACAATCAGAGCTTCAGTGTAATTTCCTGTTTCCGAGCTGCGCCTCTGATTCTGAAGAGTAATTTCAAACTTCAGGCAATTTCTGTAACATGTGAAGCTGATGTTGATGCCTCTTTAAAAAACATCAAGTGGTCAACAAGAAGATCTCCATGTCAAGTTTCTGTAGTTTTATCGAAGACTTTAGAAGCCACCTAATGTTCTGGCCCAGCCTTAGCAGAAGCAAGAAACAGACTCCTTGTCACGAAAAAACCCCTCTTTATTTTACCTCTTGTGAATGAGTTGCATTCACCCACCGAAAAGTCCAGGCAATAATCCTTCGAAGAGTTAATTGCAGCAACTGACCTTAACAGTTCCTTGCAATAATTGCAAGACCCTGAGCTCCCAGCCAAAAGGCTGCATGAAATACAATGAGCAAAATCTCTGTGGCAAGAAGTGCAATGAGCGAAATCTTCAGATTTTTTTATTTATTTATTCAGATCTCCTTTTATTTATTCCCCAGCCAGGGAGGGGCCATTCAGCATCCACATTTGTTTTGCTTCCTGAGTTGACTCCTTGTCCTCCATCGTTCCCCTCTCCTAACAGCTCTGTGCATACCTGCACCTGGAACAGGCCCCAGCTGTTCTTCCTCCTCACTCATAGCAGCCTCCAAAGGCAGCTGCCTCTCCGGTGGCTGGGAAATGTCGGACATCCCTGGCTTTAACCTCTGTGTCCAACACAGAGCATCCATCAGAGCCTTCCCCAGACTCCAGAACTGGCCCAAGTTCCTCCCCAACCTCCTTATTGTCCGATTCTGCCACCAGCTCCGCTGGCAGCTGGTGGGCCACAACACCTAATTCAGTATATCTGCTGAGGCTTATATGTCACCATAACTAGGTGGACTTGATAGCAGAACACAGAATATCAGACAGGGCTTAATTGTTCTTCTTCTTCCTAGCATATTCCCGCAGATGCAAGGTCCCCTTTTCGGATCATTGAATGACACTTTGCGTGGTTGGCTACATATCTGGGATGAAGGCCAGTGGCTTGCATGTCTTTGTTGATGGTGTCACACCTTCTCTTTTGGACAACCACGAGGTCATTGGCCATTGACTTCTAGTTGGTAGGCTATCTTGGCAATGGTGGAAGGTGCTGCTCTGTGGACATGTCCATAGCAGAGGAGTCAGCCTTCTCTCATCTTCTCTGTAATTGGTGGCGCACCAAAATGCTGTCAAATGGTGTCATTTGTTATGTGGTCAAGAAGAGAGATGCCAAATATCCAATGGAGCATTCACATTTCCATGGCATAGAGATAGCTTTTGGTTTCTGTTGTTGCTGCCCAGCATTCAGTGTCATACAGCGCAACATAGTGGATGGTTGTCTTGTAAATCTTAGATTTAAGACAGGTTGGCATTCATCTGTCACATAACACACCAAATGCCAACCTGTCTTAAATCTAATATTTTATGTTCCTGCATAACAATTAAGCACCCTAGAAATAAGGAGAAATTTCCAGATGGTGAGAGAATCAACCAATAGAAAACTTTCCCTCCAGAATTTTGGGTGCTTTCATCACTGGAGGTTTTTAAGAAGAGTTTGAACAACCATTTGTTCATAAGGAACCTCTGTGGCGTAGTGGTCAGAGTGCAGTACTGCAAGCTACTTCTGCAGCCAGCTGGCTACAATTTGGTAGTTCAAATCCCACCAGGCTCAAGGTTGACTCAGCCTTCCATCCTTCTGAGGTGGGTAAAATGAGGATCCAGATTGTTTGAGGACAATATGCTGACTCTGTAAACCGCTTAGAGAGGGCTGTAAAGCACTATAAAGCGGTATATAAGTCTAAGTGTTATTGCTATTTGTCTGAAATGGTCGGGGGGGGGTTGTCTCCTGCTTGAGCAGTGGGTTAGACTAGAGGGCCTCTAAGGTCCCTTTTAACTCTGTTATTCTGTTATCCTTCAGATCCCGAATTTAAAGCATGATCTGGGATGATGCATGAGGAAGAAATGTGGCTTTGATGTGCACCTGTTTGACCCCTGCACCTTCATTATTTTTACCTTCTGCAATCAGTCCCATCAAATGTGCCTTAAACCTCCGTTTCCTAGGACTGCAAATTCATCTTGAGCTGGCTGAAACTCCAAACAGCACCTCTCTGCCAATACTTTAAGGCCTATGCAAAACACGGGCATTATCATTAATAACCGGTGCTGTTTATTTGCATTATTGACTCGGAAATAGAAACTTGGCAGTATTAAGCTCATACAGAGCCTAATGTGTGTTGCTCAAAAGTGCAATTCAGGAGTCTTCATTTCGCTTCTTTAAATTAAAGGGGGGGAAAAAGGTGGAGGAAAAAAAATCTCAAAAGTTCATCGGAGCAAGTAAGAAACGGAGAAGTTATTGCGTGCCACTGAGATGGGAAAGGAACATATTTGCAAAAAGTGCACCCCCTCCCTGTTCCACGCTTTTGTCAACAAAACTGCCATCAAAATAAATGGGGATAGGAGAGGGCAGCGAAGCATACAGCAACCCAGTAATTATCTGCAGTTATTGGTCTTATTATCTCTCCAAATGTTTGCTAAAAATTCTATTGGGCAACCATCTGGCCTGGGAAATTTATCTGTAGGTTGCTCGCAGCTTCTCTTTGCCTTCTCACACATTCTCACCATCCACTTTTTTAATAATTCAGTGGAACCTTTTCTTAGGGAGCCTCAGTGCTAAATCTGAGCAAGTGCATCCTACTTGGGGTACCCATCTCAAATATTCGTGAAAAGTTTCTCTTGGTTTCCCAAGGGAGGGTCTTAAGGAGATTTAGCCATCTGTTTTAAGGAATTGCTAATTTTTGGCTCCCTCTGGATTTTTCTCAGATTTGTTTTCCTCCCCTAATTCGAACAGAATTCCAGAGTTGGAAAGGGACCTTTGAAGTCTCCTAGTCCAACCCCCTTGCTCAAGCAGAATACCATACCATACCATTTCAGAGAAATGTCCGTCCGATCTCTTCTTGAAAACCTCCAGGGATGGAGCATCCACTGCTTCTGAAGAAAGGCTGTTCCGCTGATTAATTGTTCTCACTGTCAAGAATAGGATAGGATAGGATAGGATAGGATAGGATAGGATAGAATAGGAGTAGAGTAGGAGTAGAGTGGGAGTAGAGTGGGAGCAGAATAGAATAGAAGTAGAGTAGGAGTAGAGTAGAATAGAATAAGAGTAGAGTAGGAGTAGAGTGGGAGTAGAATAGAATAAAGTAGAGAAGGAATGTAATAGAGTAGGAATGGAATGGAGTAGAAGAATAGAATAGAATAGAATAGAATAGAATAGAATAGAATAGAATAGAATAGAATAGAATAGAATGGAATGGAATGGAATGGAATGGAATGAGAAATGAATGGAATGGAATAGAATGGAATGGAATGGAATAGAATAGAATAGAATAGAATAGAATAGAATAGAATAGAATAGAATAGAATAGAATAATGGAATGGAATGGAATGGAGTAGAAAAATAGAATAGAATAGAATAGAATATGGAGGTGGAGTGGACCGGAATGGAATGGAATGGAATAGAATGGAATGGAATGGAATAGAATGGAATAGAATAGAAATGAATGGAATGGAATAGAATAGAATAGAATAGAATAGAATAGAATAGAATAGAATAGAATAGAAAACATGGAATGGAATAAAGTAGAGCAGAACAGAACGGAAGGAAAGGGAAAGGAAGGAAGGGAAGGGAACAGAACAGAGTTGGAAGGGGCCTTGGAGGTCTTCTTGTACAACATCCTGCTTGAGTAGGAGACTCGATACCATTTCAGACAAACGGCTGACCAGTCTCCTCTTTAAAACTTCCAGTGTGGGAGCAACCACACCTCCCGAAAGCAAGCCATTTCCCTGGTTGTTAGGAAATTTCTCCTCACTTCTGGGCTGCTTCTCTCCCACCTTGGTTTCTTTCCGTTGCTTCTTGTCCTGCCTTCAGGGGCTTTTTGAGAAGAGGTTGACCCCCGTCCCTCTTTCGCTTTTAACTGACTTGGTCTAACAGGATCCCTGATCTCTCCCTTTGACTTCTCTGTGCCTCCATTGCTTTCGGCTTCTCCCTTGCCACGTTTCCGCCGAGCTGCCCCCTTTTGCAAAAACACTGTCAGTTTTATTACCACCGCTCCGCTACCGCAAATATCGTTTTTCCCATTCATGCCGCAATAAATAATTCAACACAGTGGCATCAATAACGGCAGACCAGTTGCTTTGCTTAGATCCCATCTGCAGCTTGCTGTGAAGGTCATTACAGCCCCAAATTGCTAATTTTCTCTCCCCCTCCCGCACCTCACCCCCCTCCCCACACGCACAAACCCTCCTCCCAGGTTTCAGGATTGGACTTGGATCAATTGCAACTCAGATTCTGGCCATGGACGCAACTGGGAGGAAACATCTCGCCTTTAGCTTCTCCGTAGGTTTTTTTTTTTTTTTTTAAATGGGAATATATATGCGGATAGTCCAACAACTGTTTAGATTCTTTATCGTTATCCCTTATCGTTATATATTGCTAATGAGGCAGTGAGGAGAAAGTTGTAAATGTTGTGAAATATGTGGCAGAGCTCAGCTTGCTATCACACTGACACAACTAGGGGGGGCAAAGGAACTGGAGAGGCATAGAAAAGGAGAGAAGCCACGGATCATTTTGCAAATGTTTTGGTTTCCAACTTTCATAATGCCCAACCGTGGACCACATTAACTGAGGTTTCATAGAAGTATATGCCAGAACATCTGGAGAGCACTAAGCTATTTACTCCTGCTTTAAGTAATTGCCATCCATCCTATTTATTTTATTTTATTGGATTTTTTTATCGTGACTTTATTACTTTAAAAGTAACTCCAGGCAGCAAATGTACCCAATTCTCTTTCCTTCCTCCTCCTCCTCCTCCTCTTTTCCCTACAACAATCCTATGTTAAGTTGAACTGAGAATTAGTGACTGGCCAAAAGTCACCCAACCAGATTTTTATGCCTAAAGTGGGATTTAGAATTCACAGTCTCCTGGTGATTGGCCCAAAGGTACCCCACTGGCTTTTAGAATAGAATAGAATAGAATAGAATAGAATAGAATAGAATAGAATAGAATAGAATTGGAATAGAATAGAATAGAATAGAATAGAATAGAATAGAATAGAATAGAATAGAATAGAATAGAATAGAATAGAATAGAATAGAATAGAATAGAATAGAATAGAATAGAATAGAATAGAATAGAATAGAATAGAAATAAAATTCTTTATTGGCCAAGTGTGATTGGACACACAAGGAATTTGTCTTGGTGCATATTTATGCCTAAAATGGGACTAGAACTCACTGCCTCCTGATGATTGACCCAAAGACATCTAGTTGGCTTTCATGTCTAAGGTAGAGCTAGAATTCCCCGTCTCCTGATGAATGGCCCAAAGTCACCCCACCAGTTTTTGTGCCTAAAGTGGGACTAGAACTTACAGTTTCCTGGTTTCTAGGCCAGCACCTTTACTACTATATCAAAATGGCTCTCTTCTTCCTCCTTCTGGAGGGAACACACTTCCAAAATTCTTAGGTCTCCAGAATAATGAAAGGTATTCTAGGAATTTCAGGAAAATTATGTTCCGTCCCTCCTGAGAACATGCAGTGACTACTTTTGTCTCATATGATTTTGTGTCTTCTTCTTCTTCTTCTTCTTCTTCTTCTTCTTCTTCTTCTTCTTCTTCTTCTTCTTCTTCTTCTTCTTCTTCTTCTTCTTCTTCTTCTTCTTCTTCTTCTTCTTCTTCTTCTTCTTCTTCTTCTTCTTCTTCTTCTTCTTCTTCTTCTTCTTCTTCTTCTTGTCCTCCTCCTCTTTCTTCTTCTTCATCTTGTTCACCTTCTTCTTCTTCATTCAATATTTTTTGCTAGGAATCAATGAAGCATATTCTCCTATAAAAATGTACAATGCAACTATGCAGCTATAGAGACATTCACTGGAGGACAATATATGTGGGTTAACACTGGGAAAGGGTCAGAGAAAGATAACAGGGCCGCCTTCTCGAGAATTGTTCCTGGCATTAAAAAAGATTAATTAAAACCCAGTGAAAATGCTGGCATTGTTTCCTTTGTCTTTTGGGTCACGGCCTGCATAATATTCTTGGTTTCCGTTGGTGCCAAAGATAATCAGCATGCATTCAGAATTCAAGATATTCACCTTAATCATTCACTGGCATTTAAGAGTCACAATTCTGAGTTGCACTCAAAAGAAATACATTTCCACACACAGTGACATACAAAAAAGTTGGTGGTTTCTTAAGAATAACAAATCTAAGATTGGGTAGGCCATCTAGAGAAAGTGTATTGTTGGCTCTCGAACAGGACTATCCATTGTATTAGACAGTGGACAATTTTTTTTTTACTACCGGTTCTGTGGGTGTGGCTTGGTGGGCGTGGCAGGGGAAGGATACTGTAAAATCTCCAGTCAGAGGTGGTATTTGCTGGTTCTCAGAACTACTCAAAATTTCTGCTACCGGTTCTCCAGAACTGGTCAGAACCTGCTGAAGACCACCTCTGGTATTAGAGCAGGGATCCCTAACCCCCAGGCATCTCTACTGGTCCTTAAGCAATTCATAACTGGGCCACGGAAGTGGTAGGAGAGCATATGCACATGTGTGTATCCCCACTTGCCTGAGCAGAAAGCGAGCGTATGGACACATGCTCCATCTCCGTGAGAGGTGCATGTTCCCGTCGCTCGTTCAAATGGAGCTGCATGCTCAGACAGAACAATCCCCTCTCCACCAGACTACAAAGCTGGAAAAGTTGGGAACTCCTGTATTAAAGGGGAGGAAAGCTATGGCAAGTCTAGACAGCACACTAAAAAGCAGAGACGTCACTCTGCCAACCGAATGGCATAGAGTCAAGTTTTCCCAGTTGCAATGCATGGCTGTGAAAGTTGGACCATAACGAAGGCTGAGCACCAAAGAATGGAGGCCTTTGAACTCTGGTGCTGGAGAAGAACTCCTGCGAGTCCCTTGGACTGCAAGGCCATCCAACCGGTCAGTCCTTGAGGAGATCAACCCTGACTGCTCTTTAGAAGGCCAGATCCTGAAAATGAAACTCAAAAGACTTTGGCCACCTAATGAGAAGGAAGGAAGGACTCACTGGAGAAGAACCTAATGCTGGGAACGATTGAGGGCAAAAGGAGAAGGGGACGGCAGAGAAGGGGGTGGCTGGAATCACTGAAGCAGTAGGCAGGAGCTTAAAATGGACTCCAGAAGATGGTAGAGGACAGGATGGCCTGGAGGAACGTTGTCCATGGGGCTGTGATAGGTTGGACACACCTTTGCAACTAACAACAGCTATATTAAAGGAGCTTACGCCATGTCCACTTATTTAGAAGACCTCAGAGCACATGGTCTGAACTGCAGCCTTCCATGGCAGGAGTGTCAAACTCAAGGCCTACAGGCTGGATCCAGCCTGTTGGGCACTTGGATTTGGCCCACAGGTCCAACCTGGAAACAGTGAACAACCAGCCCACAGCTCTCCTAAGCTCTGTTTTTACTGCCTGAGGGTTGCAGGAAGTTGTCACAGCTGAAAATGGAGCTCAGGAGTCCGTTTTCACTGGCAGAGCACTTGGGCTGCCACAGGCGCCCCCAACATGATTGAGGTCGACCCTGGTCATGCCCACCCTGGTCCCCTGAGGTCAAACACAACCCCGATGTGGCCCTCCATGAAATCGAGTTTGACACCCCTGTTCTAGGAAAAGAGATGTCCAAATTATCTCAATGTATAAACAGCATGTCCAGATAAAATGTGTTCCAAGTCTTCCCCATGCAGTCATTCTGTTTTCTAATATATACCTAAAGGGTCATTAGAGCATATTTATCAGATAGGACAAAGAGCAATAGGATTGGAAGGGATTTTGGAAGTCTTCTAATCTAATCCCCTAACCGAGGCAGGAGTCCTTATACCATTTTGGACAAATGCCTCTCTAGTCTCTTCTTTAAAAAAAAAAAAAAAAAAAAACCTCCAGTAATGGAGCACCCACAACTCTGGGAGGAAAGCTTTTCATAGAACATAGAATAATAGAGTTGGAAGGGACCTTGGAGGTCTTCTAGTCCAACTCCCTTCTCAAGCAGGAGGCCCTATACCAGTGGTGACTAAGCTTTTCGGGCTCCTGTGCCAAAAATTGTGCATGCGTTAGTGTGCGCGCACTCACATGCCAGCACCCAGAATGCAATGCACACACACCCATGCCTCCTGTGTGTGCCCGCGCAATCCCCACCATCACCATCCACCACCCCCTTACCTGCACTGCTCCTCAAAGCTGATTTTTCAGCTGGTTTGAGGTCTTTTTCGGCCTCCCAGAGGATCGGAAAAAGCCTCTGGAAGACTTTTCAGTCCGAATAATATGCCCGTTTCATCACTTCCGGTATTACTGGAAGTGACGAAATGGGCCTATTCGTCCTGAAAAGCCTTGCAGAGGCTTTTTCCAAGCCTCTGGGAGGCCAAAAAAAGGCCTCAAACCAATTAAAAAAAATCAGTTGTGAGGAATGTGCATGTGCAGTGAGGTAAGTTTGTCTGCGGCTTGTGTGCTCTGCAAGGCTTTTCAGGCTGAATAGGCCCATTTTGTCACTTCCTGTAATGGCATCCAGTCTCTTCTTTAAAATCTCCAGTGATGAAGGCATGCTATTCCGTTAGTTGATTGCTCTCACCATTATGACATTTCTCCTTACTTTTAGGTTGTTTCTCTCCTCATTTGGTTACTTTCCATCACTTTCCATCCACTGTTTATTTTGAGGATGGATTGTAAGTCACTTGCTCCAAGTCTGTTGTAATTTTGAAAGCTCATTAAGCAACTGCTTATATATATATGTGAAGGACAACCTATAATGTTATTTTTTTTTTAACCTTTGCGATCCGTTGGGGATCTCTAATTTCCCTTCCATTCTTCCCATCTGACATTAGAACATCTTGTAAGCAAGAGATAAATGTATAAAGCTGTTTTTATTTGGTTTTGAATCAAAACTAAAAGCATTCTCTTCTCTTCGGACCAGGTACGTCGCATTGTGCAAATCCCAACCAACCACAGGCTGGAAAATTTTGCAAAAGTAAAAATAGAATTAAATCTCCCTCTGCCAATGGATGTTTTCCCCTTTCTTTTAAAATATGCATTATTGCTTAACCTCAAATCTCTCGCAAGACCTCATTAGGGCTAGCTTTTTGCTTACACAACCTATAGTTTTAGAGAAGCAGTACTTTGATGTCCTGTAATATATATATATTTTTTGTAGATCCTGAATTCATCCATTGATTTGGCTCCTGCTCTGTTATCTCTCAATATGCACGCGGCCCAAGGCATCAACAGAAAACGGCTGCAAATAACAAGAGCTTAGTTGCTTAGGAATTAATGAAAAGGGACCTCGCTTTCTTTCTTTTTTTCCATGTGAAAATCATTAGTACAGCACAGCTTGAAGATATGAAGAGATCAGGGACTTAGGAGAGACACCACATGGGATGCATAAAAACTGACGTAGAACCAAGTTATCCCACTAATTCCTCCAGCAGCTTGTTTATTTGTTTGTTTTCTCCATCCCATCCCTGCTATATAAGAGCCGTAATTAGAAATGGGAACAACTGAATTAGAGACCTTTTGTGTTCAGATCGTGCAACGTATCTTGTTCCTAGGGAAGCTACACACGTCTGTGGTTGATATATTTTTGCATATGATAAAGAATAAAAGAGTTGGAATGGACATTGGAGATTGTCAAGTCCATGGTCGCCAACCAGTAAGCCAGGGACCACTGATGGTCTGCAAGAAAATGTTGGTGGTCCACAGAGAAATGTCACCCCCAAAGCAATTAATCCAGGCTGTGCGGGAACACAAGGCTGTGCCACCCACATGGCCCGTGGGAACACAAGTCGCTTGCATTGTGAACAAGTAGTGAGGGGAGGGGGAAAAGGGTGGAGCGGGGAAACTTGCCTCACTCACCTTAAGCGCCTGGCCTGGCCACTGCACTGCTTCTTTCCACTTCTTCTGCTTTTGGCTGCATGCAAGGAAAGCAGCAAAAGTCTTTCTTTCTCTCCCCCAAACTCCGCCAGAAATGAGTCTTTGTGATCATGCAAGGCATCCTGCTCCAAGAGGCTGTGCTGGTGCAACAAGTCTCACAAAGACTCATTTCTGGTGGAGTTTGGGGGAGAGAAAGAAAGACTTCTGCTACTTCTGCTGCTTTGCTTGCATGAAGCCAAAAGTCTCTCTCTCTCTCCCCAAGAGAACGGAGCTGGAGATGGTATCCTGCGATCTTAAATAAAAAAATGATCGATCGGTAGGAAAACAGGGTGGGGAATTTTCCTGCAGACTTTTTTTGGGGATTTTCCCAGGGTCTCTGGTCCATGGGATTTAAAATTATGAGTTTGGTGGTCCCTGAGGTGCAAAAGGTTGGCGACCCCTGGTCTAGTCCAGGGGAGGGATTCAGCTGGTTTGGATTGGTTCGGGTGAACCAGTATTTCCAGCTGTTAGTTGGCACCACTCACCCACCCCTGCCCTAGTCTGTCCTATATTTCTATGTTTTGCAGCCCAGCTGATTCACACGGCACAGCAAAGTGTCATACCTCAGCTGTTTTACTCACTGGGGCTGCAGCGGAAGGTAAGTTTTAGAGCTGAAAATGAGCGGTTTTCCTGTGTGCAGGAAGCAAACTGGTTGTTACACCAGTTGAATCCCACCACTGGCCTAGTCCAACCCATTACTCAAGCAGAGAACTTATACCAGATAAAGTTGTCCAATCTCTTCTTAAGAATCTTGATCCCTAAATACACTGAAGGAGCAGGAGAAAGCTTTCGCATGCTTAAATGTGTGTGAATTAGGCTAAATCCTATCATAATTCTTGCCTCAGAAAAATCAATTCAATTCAGAATAACAGGGAAGTACCCCGGAGGTCTTCTAGTCCAACCCCCTTGCTCAACCAGGAGAACCTATACCATTCCAGACAAGTGGCTGTCTCTTCTTAAAAAACTCCAGTGATGGAGCATCCACAACTTCTAGAAGGAAGCTGTTCCACTGATCGATAGTCCTCACTGTCAGGAAATGGTTCCTTAGTCCTTTGTAGGTCCTCTCCTTGACGAGTTTCCGTCTATTGCTTCTTGTCCTGCCTTCAGGTGCCTTGGAGAATAGGTAGATCCCCATCTTCTTTGTGGCAGCCCCTCAGATATTGGAAGACTGCTATCATGTCATCCCTAGTTCTTCTTTTTGTTAAGCTGGACTTAGTTCTCTTGATCATCATAAGGTTTAGTTTCTGGGTGGTTTTAGAAAACCAATGTGATTCAGGGTGTTGGATTTGGAATAAGACAAATCTAATTACAATCCTGGGACCCTGGATTAACACTGATAATAACACTCAATAACAGAATAACAGAGTTGGAAGGGACCTTGGATATCTTCTAATCCAACCCCCTGCTCAAACAGGAGATCTTAAACCATTTCAGACAAATGGCTGTCCAATCTCTTCTTAAAAACCTCCAGCGTTGGAGCACACAAAACTTCTGGAGGCAAATTATTCCACTGATTAATTGTTCTAACTGTCAGGAAATTCCTCCTCAGTTCTGGGTTGCTTCTCTCCTTGATTAGTTTCCATCCATTGCTTCTTGTCCTGCCTTCAGGTGCTTTTGGAGAGTAGGTTGACCCACCACTTCTTTGTGGCAGCTTCTCAAATATTGGAACAGTCACCCCTAGTCCTTCTTTTCACTACATGCTCAATTCCTGCAACGATTCTTCACATATTTTAGCCTCTAGATAGCAAGACTGCTATCATGTCACCCCTGTTGATGCACCATTGATTCCCAAGCATTCTACCATGTTTTCCCAAAAATACAACCTATCCCGAAAGTAAGTCCTAGCTTGATTTTTACATGTTGCCCAATATAAACCCTACCTCCAAAACAAGCCTGAATTAAGACCCTGCCCACTCCAGAGAGCAAGGGTAAAAATTAAGCTAGGATGGGGATGAGGGAACTGGCCTACTACTTACCTTCAGACAGTTGCAGCCAGGCCTTGCACACCCCAGCACCTTCCTTGCTGGCCCATTTCTTCTGCACCCAGCAAGGCTTTCCTGAAGGCCTCTGCAGCCAATAATAGAGCTCCAGATTGATCAGCTGCAGAGGCCTTCAGGAAAGCCTTGCCAGCCTTGGTAGTCACAGAAGAAGTTACTGAAGGCCACTGACAGCAAAAAAGGAGCCCAGGGGAGATGTGCACCAGTGAAGTGAGTCAGTAGATGACATCCCCTACCTGAAAATAAGACCTGGTGCCTTTTTTGGTGGGAAAAAATATATATAAGACAAAGTTTTATTTTCAGGGAAACGGGTTTTCAGAGAAGGTACTTTCTGCTTTGGATGGTGCTTTAATTGACTGAAGTTTGGAATTCTCAGATTCTTTTTCCCACAACAGAAAAAAAACTGTTAAATGATCCTTGGATGAAAATCTGTTTGATTTTTTGGGGGTTACAGAAAAGCAAGAGAAATGTCATGCCCCTGTTATAATCAGCCAACAGGCAGTGGGAATGTGGCTCTGGTGGTTGTGGAGGAAACTGGGAAAGGCTGGCTGGGCATTCAGAGGAAGACCCAGTCCCATCCCCTCTTCATCCTAGGGCATGCAGGGAGGAGCAGATAAGGGAGAAACGTGAATGGTGTGGTCTATGGGGGAGGAAAGGGCCTTGATCCCCTTCATGGGCTGCAGCTGTGAGGACTGTTTAAAAGGACAAACTGCGCATGGGCTAGTACTGGAAGCAAAACATGAAAATATTTCTAGTTTGCCAGTTGTTATTGAGTTCTGGCATCCTTCCCAATGTGTGCATTTTGATATCTGTGGACATCTTCAAGCCCTTATCCTGCCTTGTCTCATTAATTGCTTCAGTGTGGTTTGTGTTGTTGTTTTCTCTATTTATAATTTATATCTATTTTGAGTTTGAAAGGAATTTCTTCCTTTTCGCAACTGTTTGTGGGGGAGTTTTTTCTCCAGTCAATGATAATTGGAGTTTTGAATCCAGGTCGAAGGAATTAAAGGGACTTCACCTGTTTTTGTGACTTTGTTGCTTTTGTATCCCACATTGGGTCATCACAAGAGATCTCAAACGGTTGTCAAGAAAAATGGGTGTGGGTGATCCATTCAACTGTCACCACTATTTGGGATCAAAGTAATGAAAACCGGTGTTATCCTGATGAAATATAAATATATTTACATGCACTGGTATTTCATTCTAGTTCAGTTTGAAAATAAATAGACATGGGGCTTTTAATTGGACTACAGGTGACAATTGAGCCCAACATTTCTGTTGTTAAGTGAGACATTTGCTAAGTGAATTTTACCCCATTTCTTGCCATAGTTATAAAGTGAATCATTGCAGTTGTTAAGTTAGTGACACAGTTGTTAAGTGAATCAGGATTCCACATCAACTTTGGGGATCTCGTGACCCCAGGGCACTATGACCATCGTAAATATGAGTCAACTGCCAAGTGCCTCAATTTTGATCACACAGCCATGAGAATGCTGCGAAGTCACAAGGGCAAAAAATGGTCTTGTTTCAATGGCGTTGCAACTTTGAATGGTCACTAAATGAACTGTTGTAAGTTGAGGACTTCCTATATTGGGATGGTGGAGGATCAGTACCCTTCACAAGTACTCAAACTTAATAATAACTTGTAGATAATCAACCTGTTAGGAATATAAGTCACCTAACAGCTATTTGGGTTGGAAATATATAAACCAGGATAGATATTTTAATACTGTATCTTTAAGAGAATCCTAAAAAGTGTAATTGGGTGTGGTTTCTCAAACGGCCATAAGATGGAGCCAGAATCCTGGGTTGTTTAGTCTTAGTCTTAGTCTCAGAAGAGAGTGTGTCTCAGTGAGTCTGTTTTTTCTTCTGTTGGAGAGTATTGTCGTTCCTGTATTGACTGATATTCCTGGATTTGATGTAAGTCTGTTACTGAACTGTTTTTGACATTGGACTTTGTTATTGGATTATCCCTGGACTAAAAACTGACTGATCTTACCTGTGAATGACTTTGGATTGCTTGTTTGGACTTTGCTTAAACCGTTTCTGGAAGTAAAAACCTACATTTACTGTACAGTGTATCTGTGTGCTGTGTGTATTATTCAAACACTTCTCTCAAATACGTCTCCCTGTATGCTCTCATTCTCCTAATGGGGAATTACCTCAACACAACCTGCTATTCTGCACTAAGCACGAGAAGCATAAAGCAAAGGGTCTATAAATAGGTGGAAAAGATAGCACCTAGGGCTGTTTTAAAACTGCAGGTGTTAAAATGAGGATTTTTTTTTACAATTTAAAGAAAGAATTTCACTCTACCTGCAAAGGTCCATCAACTGACTTAAGTGGCTTCATTCTAGTAATCAATAATAATAGAATGGAATGGAATATGGAATGGAATGGAATAGAATAGAATTAGGAATGAAATAGAAGTAGAAATAGAAATAGAAATAGAAATAGACATACATAGACATAGACATAGACATAGACATAGAAATGAATGGAGTGGGATAGAATAGAATAGAATAGAATAGAATAGAATAGAATAGAATAGAATAGAATAGAATAGAATAGAATAGAATAGAATAGAATAGAATAGTTGGAAAGGGACCTTGGAGGTCTTCTAGTCCAAACCCCTGCCTAGGCAGGAAACCATTTCAGACAAATGGTTATCCAATCTCTTCTTAAAAACTCCCAGTGTTGGAACAATTACAACTTCTGGAGGCAAGTTCTTTCACTGATTAATTGTTCTAACTGTCAGAAAATTTCTCCTTAGTTCTTGGTTGCTTCTCTCCTTGATTAGTTTCCACCCATTGAATAGAGTCGAGTCGAGTAGAGTAGAGTAGGAATAGAGTGGAATGGAAGAGAATGGTAGAGAAAAGGGAAGGGAAAGGAAAGGGAGAAGAGGAGAGGAGAGGAGAGGAGAGGAGAGGAGAGGAGAGGAGAGGAGAGGAGAGGAGAGGAGAGAGAGAGAAGAGAAGAGAAGAGAAGAGAAGAGAAGAGAAGAGAAGAGAAGAGAAGAGAAGAGAAGAGAAGAGAAGAGAAGAGTTGGAAGGGACCTTGGAGGTCTTCAAGCCCAACCCCCAGCCTAGGCAGGAAACCCTACACCACTTCAGACAAATGGTTATCCAACATTTTTTTAAAAACTTCCAGTGTTGGAGCATTCACAACTTCTGGAGGCAAATTGTTCCACTGATTAATTGTTCTAACTGTCAGGACATTTCTCCTTAGTTCAAAGTTGCTTCTTCATAATTAAATAATTTTAATTATGGATGCATTCATACTCAGTTGTATTGCAGGCTAATGTTTATTTGTTTGTTGTTTGTTCTCTCACTTGAGAGAAACTAAGTAACTAGATGCACAATTGTCCCGGCTCTTAATGTTTGTTTACAGGTCTGTCTGCCGAGTTACAAAATAACCTAATTGGATGGAATTGTGTGTTTCTCTGTTTGTATCATGTCTTGGTAAAGATGTGATAACAACAACTACAAGAACAACAGAGCGATCAGGATGGCTTAAGGGCGAGCACAGAGAGAGAGATTTGGTCTTAATCTTTTATAAGAGGTTTCTCTTTGAACGCCTGCAAATATTATTGTACTCTTTTGGCTTTGTTAGATGAAAAGAAGAGAGATAGTGATATGTAGTGATAGGATATATGGGATTAGGCTCATAGAAAAGAGACAAACGGTACTCAACAAAGCAAAACCTATTCTTGTCTTCGTATTATGAAAGGGTCTTTCTCGTTTTTATCTGAAAAAAAACCAAACGATCTTCAGTTCCAACCCCGAGCTTTTGCCATTCTCATCACAAGCTCCTTGGCAGAAGAAGACAATTTTGCAACTTGAATTCAGCCAGTCCATTTGCATATCATTTGCATATCAGAAGTTCCTCTTCAGGCAGCATTCGTTATGGTAATAAAGTAGTGTGACTTTTACTGGTTGGGCTCAAGGCAGTTGACGGGATGTGACAGAAAGTTCCGTCTGGGGAAATAATTGGGCAAGCGATGTTCAGATGGCCGCCAACCTGCCTGTTTTTAAATCCAAGGATGAGAGGGGAAAAAAGGGAAAGTCCTTTTGTTCGAGGCAGAGTGAGGAACTTCTAAGCTGGCATGCCATGGTGGAGCTTTCTTGTTGACCCTTCGCAATATCTGAATGCCTTGAGCCCTTCGTTCGTTGATTTTCTGGCACTTCCTTGGCACTCGGCAGCTGGCTGGGTTTGCCACAAGGCAGCAGAACAAAAGACAAAAGGAGAGAGAAGGGGGAAAGAGAGAACGAAACAGAGAGAAAGAGAGAGAGAGAAAGAAAATGAGAGAGAAAGAGTAAGAGAAAGAGAAAAAGTGAGAGAGAACAACAAAACAGAAAAAAGAGAGAAAAAGAAAACAAAGAAGGAGAGAAAGACAGAGAAAGAGAGTAGGTAGAATGAAAGAAAAAAGACAGAGAAAAAGAGAGAGTAAGAAAAATGAGAGAGAGAGAAAGAGAGAAAGAGAAAAAGAGAATGAAAATGAGAGACAGAGAGAGGAGAGAATAAGAAAGAAAAATGTGTGTGAGAGAGAAAAAGAAAGAAATGAAAAAAGAAAGTAAAAGACAATGAGGGGAAGAGAAAGAATCATAAGTAGATTGAAAGAAAAAGGCAAAGAAAAAAGAGAAAGAGGGAGAGGAAGGAAAATGAGAGAAAGAGGGAAAAGAGAAAGAAATGAGACAGAGAAAGTGAGAGACAAGAGAGAGTAAGAGAAAAAAATGTGTGTCAGAGAAAAAGAAAGAAAATAAGAAAGTAAAACAAAATGAGAGGGAGAGAAAGAGAGCGTAAGTAAAATGAAAGAAAGAAGGCAGAGAAAAAAGAGAAAGAGGAGAGAGAATAAGAGGAAAAGAAAAGTGTGAGAGAAAAGGAAACAGAGAGAAATAAAAGAAATAAAAAGAGAATGAGAGGGAGAGAAGAAGTAGAATGAAAGAAAAAGAGAGGAAAGGGGAGGAGAAAAATGAGAGAGATAAAGAAAAGGAAGAAAGAGAAAAAGGAAGAAAAAAGAGAGAAAGAGTGAGAGAGAAAGGAGATCGAGAAAGGGAAGGAGAAAATCCGAGAGAGACAACATTTTTCTTCTACAAGAGTTCAAAGCGAGGGTGAAAGAAAGAAAGAAGGAAGGAAGGAAAGAAGGAAGGAAGGAAGGAAGGAAGGAAGGAAGGAAGGAAGGAAGGAAGGAAGGAAGGAAGGAAGGAAGGAAGGAAGGAAGGAAGATCAAATCATGCTTTAAATCAGCTATTCTTCACCAGCATTGTGCCAGTTAACTTGCTGCATTATTTCAAACAATAGCAAAGTTTAGGAGAAGTACTCCGCTATTTAATTCTCCATCAGGGCTTCCAGATTTGACTCTGACATTAGAAAAGCTGCAGAAGCAATAACTACAATTCTACCACTGCTGGAAAATCAAATGTACAGAGGTCCAACAAAGGTCCAGAGACTAGCTGGCACCTAAAAAGCCCTTTATACCTAGAACTGGAGAGTCAGGCAGAAGCTTATGGTATCCAAATTATATACTTATGATCATCTTGCCATAATTCAATCATTGGCCTGCCTTGCACTCATGCCTCATGGGGAGGAACTTTGAGGGATTCAAATGTCACTCAGACCTGGCATGGGATGGCCTGGGTCTATGTGGCAGAATGCTATTAAATATTTGACTACAGGGGGGTGGGAGAGTCACATCCACGAGGGCCGCTTTTTCCAGTACATGCAAATGAAATACAGTGACATTTACTTTGTAGTTGAAATCTTATTGCAATATGGGATTCTGTAAACCACACAGTTCAATCACAACTAGATGGGCAAGTAAGTCTATAATGCCCAGGTAAGACCACACTTGGCATATTATATCCAGTTTTAGTAGCCATATTATGTTATGTTATGTTATGTTACGTTACGTTACGTTACGTTATAGGAAGGCCTGGAGGAACGTTGTCCATGGGATCAAATATGACTTTGCAACTAACAACAACAACAAAGCCTAGGAGACTGGAGGCATTGTTGTTGTTGTTGTTGTTGTTGTTATTGTTAGTTGCCAAGTCATGTCCGACCCATTGTGACCCCATGGACACCATTCCTCCAGGCCTTCCTGTCCTCTACCATCTTCTGGAGTCCATTTAAGTTCATGCCAACTGCTTCAGTGACTCCGTCCAGCCACCTCCTTCTCTGCTGTCCCCTTCTTATTTTGCCCTCGATCGTTCCCAGCATTAGGCTCTTCTCCAGTGAGTCCTTCCTTCCTTCTCACGAGGTGGCCAAAGTCTTTGAGTTTCATCTTCAGGATCTGGCCTTCTAAAGAGCAGTCAGGGTTGATTTCCTCTAGGACTGACCGGCTGGATCGCCTTGCAGTCCAAGGGACTCTCACAGGAGTCTTCTGCTTCAGCACCAGAGTTCAAAGGCCTCAATTCTTTGGCGCTCAGCCTTTCTTATGGTCCAACTTTCATAGCCATACATTCATAGCCATACTGGAGGCTAAAAGATACAAAGAATGGTTCAGGAATTGGGTAGGTCTACTTTAATGAAAAGAAAGACTAGGGGTGACACAAGAGCAATCTCCCAATGGCAAAGGTGTTGCCACTAACAAGAGGGGCTCCTCAATCTATTCTTCAAAGCACCAGAAGACATGAGAAGAAATAATGGATGAAGATTAATCAAGGAAAGATCCAACCTAAAAATTAAGGAGAAATTTCCTAACAGTGTGAATAGCTTTCCTTCAAAAATTATGGCTCCTCCATCATTGGAGGTTTTCAAGAAGAGAATGGACAGCCATTTGTTTGAAATGGTATAGGATTTCCTGCTTGAGAGGGGGCTGGACTAGAAGACCCCCCCAAAGGCCCTTCCAACTCTGTTATTCTGTTAAATTCAATAAATAAATAACTGTCAGATCTAGATAACAGAATGGAATAACAGAGTTGGGAGGGACCTTGGAGGTCTTCTAGTCCAACCCCCTGCTAAAGCAGGAAGCCCTATACCATTTCAGACAAACGGATGTCCAATCTCTTCTTTAAAACTTCCAGTGTTGTAGCATTCACAACTTCTGGAGGCAAGTCGTTCCACTGATTATTTGTTTTGAATGTCAGGAAATTTCTCCTTAGTTTGAGGTTGCTTCTCTCCTTGATTAGTTTCCATCTGTTGCTTTTTGTCCTGCCTTCAGGTCCTTTGAAGAATAGGTTAACTCCCTCTTCTTTGGGGGCAGGCCCTTAGATATTGGAACACTGCTATCATGTCTCCCCTAGTCCTACTTTTCATCAAACTAGACATACCCAATTCCACCAACCGTTCTTTATATCTTTTAGCCTCCAGTCCCCTGATCATCTTTGTTGCTGTTCTCTGCACTCTTTCTAGAGTCTCAAGATACTTTTTACATCATGGTGACCAAAACTGGATGCAGTATTCCAAGTGTGGCCTCTAATGAGGGGACTCCATGGACAAGACCCTAATGTTGGGAAAGATTGAAGAAAAAAGAGAAAGACAGCAGATGAGATGGTTAGGTAGTGTCATCGCCAGTGGCCATGAGTTTGGACAGACTCGGGGAGGCAATAGTGGATAGAAGGCTTGGTATGTTGTGGCCCATGGGGTGGTGAAGTACCAGACTTGTGTTAGTGACTGAACAAAAACAAGAAGAAAAAAAAAAAAAAGAGAGAGAGAGAGAGAGAGAGAGAGAGAGAGAGAGAGAAAGAAAGAAAGAAAGAAAGAAAAGAAAGGAAGAAAGAAAGAAAGAAAGAAAGAAAAGGAAGGAAGGAAGGAAGGAAGGAAGGAAGAAGGAAGGAAGGAAGGAAGGAAGGAAGGAAGGAAGAAAGAAAGAAAGAAAGAAAGAAAGAAAGAAAGAAAGAAAGAAAAAAGAAAGAAAGAAAGAAAGAAAGAAAGAAAGAAAGAAAGAAAGAAAGAATCACAAGATAAGGAAGAGACACTAGCTCATATCATCATGTCCAACAAGACTGTGGTGCCACCAGCCTTAGAGGTGAAGTTGACATTCTCCAAGGTTTGGTTTTTTTAAATGAAAGAAAAAAAAATGGTTGACCAAGATGGGAGAAAGTGGGATTTGATATTCCCCTAAGTCTCAAAATTAATTTATTGAAACTTCCATGGAAAAAAAGTAAGGATCAGATAAAGGAAAAACAGAATAACTATTGCAAAAGTCTTATTTATATCCATAGAAATAGGTAGATGTCTGGGCAGAAATGTACAATGAGATACTTGTGTGTCTTTGTATGTACATGGGAATGTGCACTAATGAAACTCTTTATTGTGTCATATGTTTATGATTCTGTATAATTCGGGGAAAACTTTTACAATTCCCACAGTTATTATACATTTGGATTGCCTTCTTTTTAAGTAGAATGTTTATTGTAGAAAATTTTAACAAGATGAAAACAATGCAAGTATTGGAGAAGAAAACGAAGAAAATAGAAAAGGATTAGTGAATAAGAAGGAAAAAATAGAAAAAAAGAAAGCAAGAAAAGATTATAAAGAGACAGTTTGTGCTCTTTTGACAGGTGTTATAAATACATCTATCTTTTACCCTCTTTTTCTAAGATTGCATTATATGTAATTTTTCTATAAACTATCCTTTATAATCCTTAAACCCATAAATCACAAATACAAAATACAGTTTTGAGCAAAAAGTCCACAAGGGGTTTCTGGTCCCTTAAAAATATAAACAGATGATGAGAGAGAAGAAAAAAGAAAGAAAGAGAGTGGAACTTTCACTGATAGACATTCAATCAATGCAATGTTTTGCATCCAGAAGTTGTGGGGGCTCCAACACTGGAGGTTGTCTGAAATGGTGTAGGGTTTCCTGCTTAAGCAGGGGGCTGGACTAGAAGATCTCAAAGGTCCCTTCCAAATCTGTTATTCTGTTAGAAAGTGAGAGAGAATCCTTCTCTAATCAGACAAAGTAATTTTGCCATTTCTGCTAGTTTGGTCAACTTCACCTACCATTTTTGGTATTTCAGGGCCTTTATACATACATACATATGTATATACAGGGGTGGGATTCTACCAGTTCACACCTATTCGCTAGAACCAGTTGTTAACATTCTAAGCAGTTTGGAGAACCAGTTGTTAGAAGAAATTACTGGCCTAATCCTGTAAGGAAGGCAGGAAGGAAACAGTCTGGTGTTGCTTACACAAACTGTCTCTCCGTTAACCCTTATTACATTCTTGGCAGGACTAGACTTCCTGTCTCAAGAACATCTCTGGAGTGTTTTCCTCCTTTGCTGGTACTTTGCTTGTGTGGGGTGACCATTCAAAATTACAATGGCACTGAAAAAAAGTGACTTGTGACCATTTTTTCACACTTACGACTGTTGCAGCATCCCCACAGCCATGAGGCCAGGCGAGGAGATGCATGCCTCGATGTGAGTGATATTGAGTTGGCCATGCTCAGCCAATAACATGACCACCAAGCCACACCCACCAACCAAGCCACGCCCACTGAACCGGTTGTTAAAAAATTGAATCCCACCCCTGTGTATGTGTATATGTTCCATTGGTTAATTATTCTTGCTGTCAAAAAAAAAATCTCCTTATTTCTAGGTTGACTCTCTCCTTGATCACTTTCTATCCATTATTTCTGGCCTTCGGGTGCTTTGGAGAATAGCTTGACCCCCTCCTCTCTGTGGCAGCCCTCAAATATTGGAAGACTGCTATCGTGTCTCCCTGGTCCTTCTCGTCACTAGACTAGCCAGGCCCAGTTCCTGCAACCATTCTGCATATGTTTTAGCCTCCAGTCTCCTAATCATCCTGGTTGCTCTTCTCTGCACTCTTTCTAGAGCAAGGGTGTCAAACTCAAGGCTGGATCTGGCCAGTGGTGGGATTCAATTTTTTTTTTACTACTGGTTCTGTGGGCATAGCTTGGTGGGTATGGTGTGGATTGGTGGGTGTGACAGGGGAAGGATACTGTAAAATCCCCATTCTCTCCCCACCCCATTCACCTGCTTTCCAGCTCGGTTCTCCTATTTTGTCATGCCCTTGGTGGAGACTGACTCTGAGAGAGAGAAGGAACAGCTGACAGGAAGTGGAAGTGTGGCTCCGGAGGTTATGGAGGAGGCTGGGGAAGGGCAGAGGCTGGCTGAGCAGTCAGAGGAGGACCAGGCCCATCCCGTCTCCATCCTAGGGCATGCAGGGAGGAGAGGATAAGGAAGAGACATGGTCTACTGGGGAGGAGAGGGCCTTGATCCTCTTCATGGGATGCAGCTATGACAACTGGATAAGAGGACAGACATGTATACGGGTCAATGCTTGAAACAAAGCATGGGAATATCTCTAGTTTATTGTTGCTCTCAGAGTTTGGCATCATTTCCAGAGGGGGTTCTGATATCTGTGGACGTCTTTCAGCCCTTATCTTGCCTGGTTTGTGTTGTTTTTACTCTTTATAATTTAAATGGCATTTCCTCCTTCTTGTAACTGCTTGTGTGGGAGTTTTTTTGTCTCCAGTCTAGGATATTTGGAGCTTGGAAGCAAAGTGAAGGAATAAAAGGGGCTTCACCTGTTTTTTGTGACTGTGTTTATTTTTTATCCCACCCTGGGTCATCACATGTGCAGGGCAGCAAAAGAAGACTGTTAGGAATGATAGTCACCAAACAGTTGGGTTGGAAATATATAAACCAGGATAGTAATCAAATACTGTATCTTTAAGAGAATGCTGTAAGTGTGATTGGCTGAGGTTCCTCCAATGGCCATAAGATGGAGCCAGAAAACTGGTTTCTCTCTCCTTGCATTTCCTGTTTTGCCGTATTGTCTGATCGTCGCTTCTGCTCGGAATGTTGTGAGCCTTGTAATTATTAGCAAACCGCGTTTACTGAACTCTGTTTATGAGACTTGACTTCGTTTTGGGATTATCCCTGGACTGATACTAACTGCTTTAACCAGGTATGATTTGGACTGTTTGTTGGACTTTGTTTACCCATTTACTGGAAGTAAAACCTACATTTTACTATTCAGTATATCTGTATGCTGGCCGTGTGTTATTCAACATCACTCTCTACATTTCCCTGAGTGCACTCATTCTCCAAATGGGGAATACCTCAACACTGGTTATGGGCCCAGGCCATACGAGGCTCAGATAACTGAGAGTTAGTGTGAATACACAGTACCGTATACAGACAGCTATTTACTGTTTAATTGTGGGTTACTGTCCTGGTAAAGATGGCACAAGACCCGTCAACAAGTCTATCACTGATAACCCGGTTGGCGACGTTTACGAAATCTCATTCATCATCTTCAGGCTTGTTTCTTCGGTTTTGTGCTTCTTGGAGTAATGTGAGCTTGCAGCTGCTTCTTCCTTTTAACTGCCAGTCGGAGTGCAACTTGACTGGGTGGGGGCTTGGCTGTGTTCTGATTGGGTGGGGGTGTTCTCATTGGTTGGGGGCCTGGCTGTGATCTGATTGGTTGGGGGTTGGCTGTGTTCTGATTGGCTGGGGTGTGTTCTGTTCAGGTGGGGGCTTGGCTGTGCTCAGGTTAGTCTTAGTTGTCGGGGATTTGAGCTGGTGAGCTGTGATCCTGTTGTTTGGCTTCGCATTCGTGGTCGTGCCACATCTTCATGTTGGGCGTCAGTTCGCTTCATGTATGGTTCGGAGGGTCACACCCCACTGGCAGTTAAAAGGAAGAAGTAGCTGCAAGCTCACATTACCCAAGAAGCACAAAGCCGAAGACACAAGCCTGAAGATGACGAATGAGATTTTGTCGAAACGTCACCAAAATACTTCCAATCTTACACGGGAGAAAACCCGAATAACCAAAGATACACACACACACACACACACACACACACACACACGTACGTATGTCTATGTCTATGTCTATGTCTATGTCTATGTCTATGTCTGTCTATCTATCTATCTATCTATCTATCTATCTATCTATCTATCTATCTATCTATCTATCTATGTTTTCGTAGATTTGCTCGCACAAGCACAAAACTGAAAGCACCAGGATGGCAAGTGGGACCTCATCGAAACGTTGTCAAGATACTCTCAATCTTACGTCGGAAAGACCCAAACATACCAAGTGGCACATGGAAAGAAAGTTAAAAAGCACATTGCCATGACATTCTCAACGAACAACTATGAAACTAAAATTAATATTAAAAATTAATATTTGCATGCCTTCAGGGTTATTCTATTGAAATTGAGAGATTCTTAAACAAGAAGTTACTTTTCTTTTTCCTTTTCCTTGTCTCACCTTTTTTCCCCCTTTGGTGTTTTTCTGTTTGTATCTTGTATTGGCGCATAAGGTCAAGAAAGAAAACTTTCTCCAGATTGTATTGAATTTTTTTATTTTTTCCATTTACAATCCTGAATAAAAAACATTTTTTAAAAAATTGTTTGCCTCCTGTTTCCTTTTCGTGTTTCAGATACAGGTGGTTTGAAATGCTTAATATTCTTCTTTGCACGTACATCATTTACGATAGACTATCGAACCAGAGACTGAGGAAAAAGAAAAGAATATTCCATCAGGCCTTGCAGGCACATGAACAAAAATTCTAATTGCCCGATTGAAAAATACAATATAGCCCACCACATAATCTTAATACAGTTGGTTTTTTAAAAACAACAACAACCAAGAGTCGCATTAGAACTATTTATATACCTCTCCTGCTATTTCATGCATAAAATTATTACATTATAGTTAGAATACCTCAACACTGGTTATGGGCCCAGGCCATACGAGGCTCAGATAACTGAGAGTTAGTGTGAATACACAGTACTGTATACAGACAGCTATTTACTGTTTAATTGTGAGTTACTGTCCTGGTAAAGATGGCACAAGACCCGACAACAAGTCTATCACTGATAACCTGGTTGGCGACGTTTCGACGAAATCTCATTCATCATCTTCAGGCTTGTGTCTTCGGTTTTGTGCTTCTTGGAGTAATGTGAGCTTGCAGCTGCGTCTTCCTTTTAATTGCCAGTGGAAGTGCAACTTGACTGGGTGGGGGCTTGGCTGTGATCTGATTGGTTGGGGGATTGGCTGTGTTCTGATTGGCTGGGGGTGTGTTCTGTTCATGTGGGGGCTTGGCTGTGCTCAGGTTAGTCTTAGTTGTCGGGGGATTTGAGCTGTTGAGCTGTGATCCTGTTGTTTGGCTTCGCATTCGTGGTCGTGCCACATCTTCATGTTGGGCGTCAGTTCGCTTCATGTATGGTTCGGAGGGGTCGCACTCCCACTGGCAGTTAAAAGGAAGAAGTAGCTGCAAGCTCACATTACTCCAAGAAGCACAAAGCCGAAGACACAAGCCTGAAGATGACGAATGAGATTTCGTCGAAACGTCACCAAAATACTTCCAATCTTACGCGGGAGAAAACCCGAATAACCAAAGATACACACACACACACACACACACACACACACACACACACGTACATATGTCTATGTCTATGTCTATGTCTATGTCTATGTCTATGTCTGTCTGTCTGTCTGTCTATCTATCTATCTATCTATCTATCTATCTATCTATCTATCTATCTATCTATCTATCTATCTATCTATGTTTTCGTAGATTTGCTCGCACAAGCACAAAACTGAAAGCACCAGGATGGCAAGTGGGACCTCATCGAAACGTTGTCAAGATACTCTCAATCTTACGTCGGAAAAGACCCAAACATGCCAAGTGGCACATGGAAAGAAAGTTAAAAAGCACATTGCCATGACATTCTCAACGAACAACTATGAAACTAAAATTAATATTAAAAATTAATATTTGCATGCCTTCAGGGTTATTCTATTGAAATTGAGAGATTCTTAAACAAGAAGTTACTTTTCTTTTTCCTTTTCCTTGTCTCACCTTTTTTTCCCCCCCTTTGGTGTTTTTCTGTTTGTATCTTGTATTGGCGCATAAGGTCAAGAAAGAAAACTTTCTCCAGATTGTATTGAATTTTTTTTATTTTTTTCCATTTACAATCCTGAATAAAAAAACATTTTTTAAAAAAATTGTTTGCCTGCTGTTTCCTTTTCGTGTTTCAGATACAGGTGGTTTGAAATGCTTAATATTCTTCTTTGCACGTACATCATTTACGATAGACTATCGAACCAGAGACTGAGGAAAAAAGAAAAGAATATTCCATCAGGCCTTGCAGGCACATGAACAAAAATTCTAATTGCCCGATTGAAAAATACAATATAGCCCACCCCATAATCTTAATACAGTTGGTTTTTTTAAAAAAACAACAACCAAGAGTCGCATTAGAACTATTTATATACCTCTCCTGCTATTTCATGCATAAAATTATTACATTATAGTTAGAAAAAAATGCCAGAGACATATCTAAGCGGGATGCAATCACTTTGTGTTCTATCAAATTGCATTTCTGAAAGGTATCATCAATTTTATTAGAAGGCAAAAGGCTAATAGAAGCTAATCAGTGTTAATGCGGATAAAATTGCTTGTATTTTACCTTATGAAATAAGGAGATGTGCGTCTGGGTAGGTGTGAGTGTAATACTTTGCAACATGAGATGCAGAGGAACTGGCAGCCTTGAGAAATTCATTCTTTATTTTTTTTTTTGTCTCCTTTTGTTTTCTTTTACAAAAAAAATACTGCAGGTATTGTGGTTCATTGCACAATCAGCTAGATGTTCATATTGGATTTGGCATTTTTGTCAACCTATTGAGTCCTTCCCGAGGGCCTGAGATAGACAGATGTTATTGATGGTTTTACAGTCCCAAAGGTGCCTTTTCTGGAGGCAATTGGACTTTCTTGTTTTTTTTTTTTCTTTTGAAGATGTTTTGTTTCTCATCCAAGAAGCTTCTTCAGTTCTGACAGGATAGTGAAGAATGGAAGGATTTATATTCCTTGCAGACAGTTGGTCATTTGCATCCTTTTTAGAGAGTCATTGAGGCCACTTGGAGGTTTATCTGCTCAGCTCAGAGGTGAAGAAGCTTCTTGGATGAGAAGGGAAACATCTTCAAAGAAAAAACAAGTTGCCTCCAGAAAAAGCACCTTTGGGACAACCATGACGTGGATGACTGAGAATCTCTAAAGATGGTGGTACTGATATTGTCATGGGATGTAAGCTATTTGAGTAAAACTGGCTCTTGCAATTGACCGATGATGAATTTGTCAATGTTGTTGGTGTTCAAGTGATACTCCAGTTCTTCTTATTATTATTATGGTTGGTTACACAGTCAGCCAGATGTTTAGGCTAGATTCAGAACTTTTATCCACCTATCAAGTCCTTCCCAAGGATCTGGGGTAGCCAGATGTTGTTCTTTGATGGTGTTAAAGGTCTCCTCGGAGGTTATAGGCCAGGGGTGGGCAAACTACGGCCCACGGGCCACATCCGGCCCGTTGGTCATTTTAATACGGCCCGCCTCTGAAAAAACAATATTCCCCTCTGAAAAAAAAATTGGGGCCGACCAAAAGAGACCACATGCGCCAAAAAATCGCACACACAACACGGAGCTGGGCAGCCGCTTCCCTGGTGGCAGGGCCGATGTCACCGCCCGGGAACGCCCACTGCTTTCCCTCACCAGGGCCAGGCAGTGGCGTGTTGCCCTGCGCCGCGTGGCCCCCGCCTGGCAGCGCGCTTCTCGGCTGGTCTCCTCCTCCTTGGCCATACAGAACGAACAGGCAGAGGAGGAGGAGACCAGCCGGCTGGTTGAGGAAGCTTTCTGCGCCGAAAGAGGCAGCTACTAATCTCCGGCTTTGCTCCGCTTCTCCAATGGTCCGGCACCACCCTGTTCTATGCGCCAGCTGCTCGGACTTGCTGGGCCTGACACATAGAACAGAGCATGCTGCAGGCATCTCGTGACAAACCCCAGGACATGTGGTCACCTGCTGGCTGGCCAGGCCAGGCCGGGCTGGAAGAGGCACGTTCTCCAGGAGAAGGAAGAAAGCGTGCTCCGGGAGGGCGGGTGCCGGGCAGGTGGGCAGATGTTCCGGGACCACTTAAAGGTTGACTTTAAGAGTGCCCCCATGGAAGAAGCCGAGCAAACGTAGTGGCGGCGGGGGTGACGGGGCATGTGTGTCCCTCCACAAGGAGTATGAAGGGAGGCAGACACCGCACCTCTCAGGAAAAAAGTAGGTGCCAAAGCCCTGGCTGTCACCTGGGAGGGGACCGTGGAGGGACCCATCATATGCCCTTGTTGCCCCCGCTGCCTCTACTTTTGTTCTCGTTCTTGGCTTCTTCCATGGGGGCGCTCTTAAAGTCAATCTTTAAGAGCTGGAAGACGTTTTGTTAGATCACCACCAACTCATCGTTGGGAGAGGTGTAGCCCCTGAATACACGAGAAGTCTTGGGCAAAGTTCTATGACTTTTAAAACGCATCCGTGTGGTGTTTGCCTCCCTTCATGCTCCTTGTGCATGCCGGGAGCACCTAACTGGAGCAAAAGAGAGCGAAGTTGATTGCTATGAAATGAGCACCTTGGCTTCCCCTCTTGCTCCTCACAGTTGCCCTGAGCTGGTGCGGTTCTTTACTTGGGCAGCCAAACGCCCGCAGCAGCGCCCGCAGCAGCAACAGGCAGTTCCGCCCGGGCTCCGCTCAGGTGTCCGGCTGGGGCTGTCAGGAGTTGCTACCGCCGGCGCAGCTCCACGCGGCTCCAGTCCCGCGTTGCCTTGGGAAGGGAAAGGCAAAACCAGGAGCCGCTGAGCCTGAGCCTCCGGTGCTGCTGCTGCCATTGCAAAGCGCCACCGCGGCTCTTCCTTTTTGCCTTTCCCTTCCCGAGGCAACGTGGGACTGGAGCCGCGCAGAGCTGCACCGGCGGTAGCAACTCCTGACTCAGGGGGCCTCTGAGGGGAGGGGAAGGAGGAGAAGTAGGGGGGAGGGTGGGGGGGCGATTCCCAAAAAATCTTGTGCTGACCCGGCCCATCTGTCAAATTTTAAAAGTCAATGTGGCCCCTGAGCCAAAAAGTTTGCCCACCCCTGTTATAGGCTGTTCTGAGTAAAGCTGCCTTTTGTAATTGACTGATGGTAAATAGGCCAATGGTGATTGGGCAGCATATAAATTATTATTATGACTGATCATAAGTCATCCAGATGTTCAGATTGGATTTGGCATTTTTATCCAACAATGGAGTCCTCAAGGACCTGGGTTAGGCTGATGCTTGATGGTGTTAAAGTTATTGTTGCTAGATGTAAGTTATTCCAAGTAAAACTGCCTTTTTCAATTGATGGGTGGTGAATTTCTTAATAATTATGGTTCATTGTGAAGTCAGCCAGATGTTTAGACTGCAATTGGCATTTTTATCCAGCTATCAAACGCTTTCTAAAGACAGGAATGGAACAACTCACTGCAACCAACTCATTGCGGCCAACTGACCATAACCAACATGCCATGGCCAACTCAAAACCACCAATTCAATGCAGGACAAGCCACCACAGCTAACTCACCAACTTGCTGTATAACAATTAAACAATTCAATTTAATTATTTAATTTTAAAAACATTTTGTCATTCACACTTCATTTTGTCCTCCTTTTGCATCCTTTCTTTGATGATTCTACTCCACCATTTGTTTGATATTAGTATAACTCTTGTCCTGCAGCTAGTTGTCCCATGGTGAGTTGGCCATGGCAAGTTGGTGTGGTGAGTTGGCCATGATGAATTGGTTGTGATGAGTTGGCCATGGCAAGTTGGCCATGGCAACTTGGTTGTGACGAGTTGGCTGTGGCAAGTTGGCTGCAGTGAGTTGGCTATGGTGAGTTGGCCGTGGCAAATGGGCCCTGGCAAATTGGCCCTGGCAAATTGTCATAGACCACCACCCCAAAGACATGGGATAGACAGATGTTGATGTTTGATGGTGTTAAAAAGATTGTCACAGGATGTAAGCTGTTCCAAGTCAAGCTGCCTTCTTTAATTGAGTGATGGGGATGATATCAATGCTGATGGTATTCAAGTGGTGCTCCAGATGTTCTGAGATTGCACCCAAGGCACCTATCACTATTGGCATTAGTAGTAGCAGCAGCAGCAGAACTTCCTTAGCTTATTATATTGTAGAATAATCAGATCTGACACACAAAGCTTTCTGTGTCTCAAATATTGATGCATAAGGTCATATAATGGCATGCTTCACATCCCAGTTGCCCTGCAGAAGCTATTACGTGAAAATTATTTCCTAACTAAAGACACAGTCTTCTGCTTCGTGGAAACAAGAGAACAAAATTAAAAAACGGATGATAGAAGAGCTGTAGACTAGACTGGGAAGTAAAAACCCAAACGAAAGCTTTCCAAATCATTTCCATATTATTAATTTAAAAAATGACAAGTTTATGTTTGCAAAGTCATCAGAAGTTGAGTTTGGCTTGCAACAGATTTTTCTTTACAAGATAAACAGACAGGCCAACAAAAGTGTACATAATTCAGAAGATGACCTTGATGGAAACCTGCAACCATTGTTACCAAGGTAAAAGGGGCTGAAGCAGAGGTGGTTTTCAGCAGGTTCTGACCAGTTCTGGAGAACTGGTAGTGGAAATTTTGAGTAGTTCGGAGAACCGGCAAATATCACCTCTGACTGACTACGCCCCCATCTATTCTCCACCTCCTGAGTCCCAGCTGATCAGTTGGGTCTTCTTTGGTTGCCCTGCACAGGAGAATGGAGCTGGAAAGCAGGTTAGTGGGGTGGGGAGGGAATGGAGATTTTGCAGTTTCCTTCCATGTTTCCTGCCATGCCCACCAAACCACACCCACAGAACCAGTAGGAAATTTTTTTTGAATCCCACCACTGGGCTGAAGTGTTTTTTTAAAGGCTGGATAATATTTGGAAGGTGCTCAGTCAGATGTAAAACTCGCTAACTCACTAGCATTCAAGAAGAGGAAGGAGATCCAGCACAAAAAGATGTTCAAGTTGCCGTTATTACAGCCAATCCCAACAGAAATAGCTTTAGCCTTCTTAAGGTGAGTAACAGAATAAGAGAGTTGGAAGGGACCTTGAAGTTCTTCTAGTCCAAAGCCCTGGTCAAGCAGGAGACCCTAGGCTGTACTAATAGATGGATGCAATCAAGATCAGGTGAAGTATTAATATCACTTTATAACGCCTCCGTAAGACTACACTTGGAATATCAATCGATCAGAATAGGAAGGGACCTTGGAGGTCTCCTAGTCCAACCCCCTGCTCAAGCAGGAGGCTCTATACCATTTCAGATAGATGGCTGCATCGAGCTTTGATCACCAGAATATAAAAAAAAAGAGGTTGAGATTCTGAAAAGTGTACAGAAAAAAGCAACAAAGAATGATTAGGGGGCCGGAGGCTAAAACATATGAAGAACGGTTGCAGGAACTGGGTATGTCTAGTTTAGTGAAGAGAAGGACTGGAGGGGAACAATAGCAGTCTTCCAATATTTGAGGGGCTGCCACGGAGAGGAAGGGGTCAACTTATTTTCCAAAGCACCAGAAGGCAACACAAGAAACAATGGATGGAAACTAATCAAGGAAAGAAGCAACCTGGAATTAAGGAGAAACTTCCTAACCATGAGGACAATTGACCAGTGGAACAGCTTGACTTCAGAAGTTGTGGGTGCTCCATCACTGGAGGTTTTTAAGACAAGATTGGACAACCATTTGTCTGAGATGGTATAGAGTTTCCTGCTTGAGTAGGGTTTTGGATTAGAAGACCTCCAAGGTTCCTTCCAATTCTCTTATTCTGTTGTTCTGTAAAGCTGAGTTCCCTGTCTAGCCTACCTACTTGAGCTGACTTGGAGACTTGCTTGAGTTAAGTTCAACTCCTTGGGCATCTCCATAGTTTCCTCGAAAATAAGAAAGTGGCTTGCTGTTGTCTTCTTCTCTTTTTTTTTTTTTAAACTTCTTTTTTTAAACTTCTGGGAAAGCGGAAGGGTGGAAGTTCTTGGGGTATATGTAGTTAGACAAAACAACATTCTTTTTGTAGTTCAAGGTCATGCGATTGTGCGCATATGTGAGGGGAAGTCTTCAGTTGGGACAGATGATGATTGGGGCATGTGATGTGATGATGGGTGTAGGGGGTTGGATTTGTAGTTTTGATTATTGCAAAGGAAGCCCAGAATTTTCAGATTCGGGATTCTCCCGGTTGTGCCAGTTACTATCCAAATAAAAGAGAACTTTTGAGCAATGTCTGTCTTGGAGTTATTGGTTGGAGGTTTGCTGGAATGCTGACAAACATACATTGTAGGTGGCTTATTTTTTACTACCGGTTCAGACAAACCAGGGCGAACCGGTAGCATACCCCCCACTGAGCCTAAACCTTTGAGATGTTCAAGGGCATCCCATCCTAATACCAATAAATTTCATGACACTTAGCATTGTAGATAGCCAATGTCTGTGAAGTACTGTCATAAGTAATTCACATGCCACCTAGAGCCGCTTCAGCAAGATGGGTGGCATCGAAGTTTAAGAAATAAATTAATAAAATATTCTGCAAAGTCACGAGACTGATAACAATTCACAAATGTGCAAATATTTGTACACACAAGTTTGGTTCAGTGGTGAAGGCAACAGGTTTCCTGGTCGTTTCGATTCCTTCCTTGCTTTGGATTGACACTGTGGCCTGACTCCAATTGTGCCTAGTGAACTCTGGACTTTTCTTGCCTTGTGGACCTTCCTCCATTGTGAATTTAATTTTGCCCATGATGTGATGACCCAAACCTTGTTCCAAGGAAACACACGAAACGGAGGTAACAGCAAAACCTTTTAATGATTCTTTACGAATTCCATTCCTTCCTGGTTAAAAGGCTGTTTCAAACTTATTGTCTCTGATAAGAACGAGCCTTGCCAAGGTTGTGCAAGGCTGCCAAGAACACTAGATAAAGTTACTAAGAAATATTTCAAACACAAAGAGTCTCCAAACATCAACCAAGATATTCCGAACGTCCACAAGGCTTGAGTGCAAAAACTTCTTTGCTTCCTGCAAAGAACTCCAGTTTCTCAGCTGGCTTTTATCTCTTAAGGGAGGGACCATTACCTTGCAGCCTTACTCCTGAGTTGCCTGTGCTGCTGCAGCTGCTCTTTCCTTTGAGCATCCCTAAGCGCACACGCACTTGGCACAGGCTCCTCGGGAACCTCTTCATGACTGCTGCCAACCTCCACAATCTCCGAAGGCAGTACTCCACTCCCTGATGGTCCTGGCCCCCTCCCTGCATCACACACAGGCCCCTCATCTGACTCTTTGCTCTCCGAGACCTCAGCCGTCCGCACCTGCGGCTGGCAAACCACAACACATGAGTTTATCTTGTTTTGGAAACTTTCAAATGGCTTGTGGACTCATTGGCCATTACTCTGTGGACCAGCATTGATCTGATTGTGGCTGGGCTTAATTGAGACAGTTCTGGGTTTTTGGCAGAAGGGAATTGCTGGGGAATATTAATAAACCCACTAATGAGTGGGACAGCACACCAGGCTAGTGTTGGAAGTTAGCACCTACCCCTCTCCTAGAAAAATGAAATATTCTAGGAAATATTAAAAAGGCAGAATATTTCCCCTAAAGGAGAAGTAGAAACTCAAGAGAGGCAGAAACTCAGCCCCTCCCCACCACCTTTGTTAATGGGCCATTTTAAGGCCTGGGCCTGCCTATTCTGCATAACAAAGATCTACCTCCTTCAGGCAGAGCCATTCAATTGTCCTTCATTGCACCACCCACCGAGTTTCAACCAAACTTAGCACACAGACAACCTACAAAGCTAGCTATGACCCCTGACAGCAACCAATCAGGATAGTCTTCCTGTGCCCCAGGAAGTTCAAATCCCAACAGAGGGCATAAAATCCAGGGACTCTCAGCATCTCTTCCCCCTTTTCTTCTTCACCCAAGAGCTCCCAGGCATGTGGTCCTGTCCACCATTAAACCATCTTTCCAAACACCTTCCATGTTTCCAGTGTCTTTCTTCCCCACTTGGAACTGAACCCAGATGGACCTTTCTTCCAACACCAGAATCCAGGATTCCATATATAATTAAAGCTCTCCAGCCCTTCCAGCCGCTTTCAAAATGGACAATCGAAAGAGAGATGTGTTTGCCACCTACCCTTTCCACTTTGTCTGATCTTTACCATTACAAGGCACGTTTCTTTTGATACAACTATTAATGTTGCTGGCTTATTGGGTCATTCTTTTTCTTTATTGCTCTGGATAATTGTTTTCTATTAGGCTGCCTATTTAATCTGTGGAGGAGGGAGTTTTTGAGTCCCCGGCTTATTTTATTTTTTAAAAGCTTCCCAATAAAGGGGAGTCAATTAGATGATGGAGCTACTATAGAGCAGGAAGCAATAGAGGACAAAACAAAGAGTCTCACTGATGGGGAAGTGAAATATTTATTTCCCGGAGAGAATTGGGAGATTTGGGGTGTGAGACTGGGGAGATGGAGGTGTGAGAAGGATCACTTCCTGGACTACAGCGTCCAGACCCAAAGACTGCCATTCATCCCTTGATCCAAATGCATAGATATTGTGCAAATGGTTGCTGGGATAGACAATCACTCTTTGCCCTCTTTTAAATTAAAGAGCTGGTAACAAAGAAAGTGATCAGAAGCAGAGAAGTGATGAATGTTAATTGAAAAGAAGAAAGAAAGGAAGGAAGGAGAAAGAAAGAAAGAAAGAAAGAAAGAAAGAAAGAAAGAAAGAAAGAAAGAAAGAAAGAAAGAAAGAAAGAAAGAAAGAAAGAAAGAAAGAAAGAAAGAAAGAAAGAAGGAATGGGATGAGGGGAAGGAAGGAAGGAAGGAAGGAAGGAAGGAAGGAAGGAAGGAAGGAAGGAAGGAGTGAGGGAGGGAGGGAAGGAAGGAGTGGGGAAGGATGGGAGAGGAACTCGGAAAGAAGAGAGTATGGAAGAAAAGGGAGGGAGGAAGGAAAGAGAGGAAGGAAGGAAGGAAGGAAGGAAGGAAGGAAGGAAGGAAGGAAGGAAGGAAGGAAGGAAGGAAGGAAGGAAGGAAGGAAGGAAGGAAGGAAAGACTGATCTTGATGTTAAAAGTGAATAACTTGAAATTATCTTTATTACCATGTCTCAGGATCTTCTAGAGTTTGCTCCACCATCTTCCTCTTCCATCTCTATCCTCTTCTCTTCCTCCTTCTCTTTCCCCTTTCCTTCCCCTTCCTTGCCTTTTTCATTCAAAGTATGTGTCCTCTTTGTGAACTCAGCTACAAATTGACGTGATACTTTCTTCCTGATTTAATAGGCACATTACACCTCGATTATCCAATTACCTGTTCTTTAAAAAATAGAAAACCAAACACCTCCACATCTTGATGATCCAATTATCTGTATAAAAAGAAAAGGCCACAATACAGAATGAAAAGAAAGGAAGAAAACCAAGTCAGGAAATATGAATATCACACCAAAGCTCATATTTTGTTTTCGGTATTTATTCTGAAATGTATTTGGACAGCCAATCGGCATTTCTGGTGAGTTGAAACAGAGGCAAATAAACTTTTGTGATTAGAAATATTTTGTTGGCTGATTTGGTTTGGGTTTCGTCTTGCCATAAGTCATGACAAATAATGCTGCTACATATTTGGAAGTTTACCTCAATTTGGCAATCCAAAATGAGAGAATGATGAAAGTTAGAGAGAATAGCACATTGTACTAATGACAAGATGAGCCATATCATTATAAATTCATCGAACGAACAGATTAGAAGAGACATTCAATATCTTCTAATCCAACCTTTTTGAAATTTGGCAACTTTAAGATGTGTGGAGTTCAATTCCACGCTGGTTGGGGAATTCTGGGAGGTAAAGTTCACACATCCCAAAGCTGCCAAGTTTGAGAAACACAGATCTAATCCAAACAAAAGCTGTTGTTTTACAACACGGATTTGGGGATACTGAAGGGCAATACTGCACATGTTGTTGAGGGAAGAGAAAGAGGAAAAATCAAATAAGCGACAAAGAAAAGCTGCAAAGCAAGTCAAGGCCAGAAAAAGTTAATCTTGACAGATATAATGGAATAGTAGAGTTGGAAGGGACCTTGGAGGTCTTCTAGTCCAACCACTTACTCAAGCAGGAGATCCTATACCATTTTAGCCAAATGGTTTTCCAGTCTCTTTATGAAAACTTCCGGTGATGGAGCACAACTTCTGCAGGCAAGCTGTTCCATTGGTTGATTGCGCTCACTGTTAGGAACTTTATCATTAGTTCTTGGTTGCTTCTTTCCTTGATTGGTTTCCATTCATTGCTTCTTGTTTTTTCCTTTTGGTGCTTTGGAAAATAGTTTTACCCATTCATCTTTGTAGGAGCTCTTCAAATATTGGAAGGCTGCTATCATGTCACCCCTAGTCCTTATTTTCTCTAGACTAGATACACCCAATACCTGAGCTGTTCTTCCTCTTATCATTCATCTCTGCACTCTTTCCAGAGTCTCAACATATTTTTAACCACCAAACATTTGTGATGTTACCTAGTTTGGCAATGAAACATCTGCAAGAAAGCCAGCAAGTTCAGAAGGCAACAAGGACATCCACGGTACTACTACTACTACTACTACTACTACTACTACTACTACTACTACTACCAAAACCCACTCCCTTCTAGCATTGATGGGTAATGAAATATCTGCAAGAAATCCATCAAACTCAGAAAGCACCAAGGACCCCACAGTCCTCCTCCTCCTCCTTATCCCAAACCTCACTCCCTTCTAGCACTGATGATGTAACCTGGTTGGGACCACCACCAAGTTCAGAGAGTACCATGCACTTAAATCTTCTCCTCTCCTGATCTACTAGCATGCAGTAAATACTGAATCTTTGAGTAACATCTCCAGAACGTATTCTCCTTCCACATCTCTGTCTTTTGTCAAATCCTACACAAGAGTAACCTTTTCAATCCAACTTCAATTCCTCAACCCAAACCACACTGTTTTCAACTCCTCCTTTCCCCTTGAGCAACAAATCAACTTGCCATTTTGCTCAACAGCTTCTAAGGGTTCTCAGAAGCTTTGGAGCAGATGGAAGGTCCCAGAAACATTTGGTTTTGATGATTACCTGCTGTGGCTGTCAAGGCCTTCTTCTGCCAGTTACTGTCATTTCCCCCCTCCCCTGGGGGAGTGCACATCACTTTCCCTTGATTGGCATGCAAAATCCTTCACTAAGCAATGAGTTAGGGCTGATGCAAATCACCATTGAATTGTCACTTTGATTACATAGCCTTCTGTCAATATGATTAAGCCAACTTGACATTTGAAAGGTAATGGATGATTTTGAAGGCTGGGGAGTAAATTGTGCATCTGGTTGGACCAAAATGCAGTGGACAATGAGCCAATTATTTATACCTGATGGTTTTGTATTTCAATCATGGCCAGACATATTGAAACAAAATCAGAGGAAAAGTAGCACTTTTCAACCTAGTGAATCAAGATCTCATGAAGCATTAGTACTGCTCTATAAAGCCTTAGTGTTGTGGTTCGCCGGCAGCCTGTACAGACGGCAGCAGAATCGGACAGTGGGGAAGAACGGGAACCAGTCCGGGAGTCTGGAGAGGACTTGGGACAACGGTTCTGTGTCCAATGCAGAGATGGAGCCAGGACCATGTGGGAGTGGAATGGTGACTCCGGAGCTTTCAGAGTCTGGCAGCAGCAAGGAAGAGGAACAAGGGGAGCCTGTTCCCAGTGCGTGTGTGTGAAGAACTGCTGGAAGGCAAGAGCAGCTGAGACAAAAGGGGCGACTCAGGAGTAAGGGTTGGAGGTGATTGCCCCTCCCCTAAGGTATAAAAGGATGTGCAAAGGTAGAGAAACCTTTGCAGGAAGCAAAGTCATTCGCTTTGTTCAGATTAAACCTTGAAGCTCTGTGTGGACTTTGTACTTTGGTTGGGTTTTTTACAGTTAATTGGGCAGTTAATTGTTGGCAGCAATTCAAAGGAGATAAAGGTGAGTGCTTATCTCAAGGGACTGTTTGGGATTCATTACGGGCTGGGAATGCAGATAATTCCCAGCCTTGAAATAAAACAAAAGTTGTTTGGACTAAGCATGTGCTTAATTTTGTTCTCAGGAAGCTTTGGTCAGAACATTTAGTAAGACCACACTTAGAATATTGCATCCAGTTTTGGTCACTGTAATAATATAAAAAAAAAAAAATTGAGACTCTGGAAAGTGTGCAGAAAAGAGCAATTAAGAATGATTAGGGGACTGGAGGCTAAAACATATGAAGAACGATTGCAAGAATTGGGTATGTCTAGACTAGTGAAAAGAAGGACTAAGGGTGACATAGCAGTGTTGCAATATTTGAGGTGCTGTCACAAAGAAGAGGGGGTCAACCTATTCTACAAAGAGACAGTTTTAGTGGTGACATAAACTAGTAAAAATGATTTGGCTCAGGTGCAAAGGTGCTTTTTCAAGAGGCAACTGGATTTTCTTGTTATTTTTTGAAGATATTCCACTTCTCATCCAAGAAACTTCTTGAGCTCTGACTGGATGGTGGGGAATGGAAGGATTTATACTCCTTGGCATGGCACAACAAAGGAGAACAAACTCGCCAGAACAAGATTCAGCAGTCCATATGAATTTGAAAGACAAAGGGCACTCTTTTTAAAACAGCAAAGTCCACTTGAGCAGGGGGGATGGTCTAGAAGATCTCCAAGATCCCTTCCAACTCTGTTATTCTGGTCTGAATGAAGGATGAGAAACAAGGATGACAATCTGATCAACGTTCTCTGAAAATACACATGTACACTAGGAAAACTGTGCAGAGAAACCTTCAGATTGTTCCAACTCCTTTTCTCCAGCCTCTGGTTAGAGTAGATAGCACACTGAATAGAAAAAAACAATGCTGGATGATTGCATGCAGTGATCATATATAGACAGAAGTATCTTTAATTGGAAGTTGCCCAGAGTTGGCCGTAAGATCAGCAGCAATAAAAAATAGAAAAGAATATTTGTCGCTCAGGATTGAGGTGTAGAGATTTCGGTGCTCTCTGAGCTTGGTTGTTTTCTTGCAGACTTTTCATTGTAACATCGTCAGATGTAAGAAAGAAAAAAAAAACAAGCTCAGAGAGCACCAAAGACCCCACAGCTATATAAGTGTTATAAATATTTTAAAAGGTCTCTTTGCAGCATCCACTGCAATGAATTGGGTTTTTGTGTAGGCCAGATCTATCCTAAGAATGTATCCTTTTATGCTCTGTCGGCCCATCCGTTTCATTGTTCTCCATTTCTTAAACTGCCCAAAGTGCCAATGTAACTATGCTAGGAGAAAGTGGGTGCTTAGGACCAATATTGCTAATCACCTCTATTACACATCTCTGTGTCCCCAAACACATTCAGGAAACCATCTCGTTCTACCTATGGAGATTCTCAGTCATTTAGGTCATGGTTGTCCCAAACGTGCTTTTTCAAGAGATAACTGCATCTTGTTATTCTTTGAAGACGTTTCACTTCTCATTCAAGAAACTTCTTCAGCTCTGACTGAAAGGTGGGGATTGGAAATATTTATATTCCTTGCAGAAAGCTGGTCATTTGCATTTTTTTAAGAGAGTCATTGAAGCCACTTGGAGGTTTTTAATGTATCCTCAGGGTCACCTGAATGGTATAAATGGGTGTGGAGCCTTCTTGGACCTGCTGAAAGGCCTGTGTCATAGACAGGAGATAGATGATGTCACACACCCCCTCTGTTCAAGGAGGGCTGTTCAATTTTGACATAGATGACCTCTTTGATCCCTCTTTCAAACCAGCAGCCTTCTCTGTCTAAAATGTGGACTTTGCTGTTTTAAAAAGAGTGGCCTTTGTCTTATGGACTACTAAATCTTGTTCTGATGAGTTTGTTCTCCTGTGATGTGCCATGCCAAGGAGTATAAATCCTTGGCATAGAAAGATGTTTGGAAGACAGAAAGGATATCGAGAAAGATGATAGCTACTGTCTTGACCTGGTGAGATTGTTTTCAACAACTTATAGTTTTAAAAAAAGCACAAGGAACAGTTTACCTTTTATGAAAACTGATCCATCTTATTTATTTACTTGATGAAATTATTTATCCATGTCATGTCAATGGTGCTTGAAGGTTGATATGGATGAATGTTTATGGAGATTCTCAATTATTTAGGTCATAGTTGTTCCAAAGTTGCTGTTTTTTCTTCCAAAAGGCAATTGAACTTGTCTTTCAAGAAGTTTCTTCAGTTGACTTCTTCGGAACTAAAAAAGCTTCTTGGATGAGAAGCCAAACATTTTCAAAGAAAACAGCGAGAAAGTTCAATTACCTTTTGTGGGGAAAAGCAACTTTGGAACAACCATGACCTATCATTGAGAATCTCCATCGACATTCATCCATATCAATCTTCAAAAAAGTACAAGATGATCATGAAATGTAACTTAGATATATTTGTTTACTGGATAAGTATCAATAAGGGAAGTTGGGATCATCATAAACTAAGGAGAAGTTAAATATTCCTTAAATTGTTTGCCCTTCTTCAGATCAGTTTCCTGGGCCACTGGGTACAAATTCACTTCTGACTGTCACTTGGATGAATATGGTTGTTTGCTGGGAGGACTCGAGAGTAAACCAGCCAAACAACTGAGAAAGCATCAGAGTAATTTACCATGTGCTATAATCCAAGTATTTAAAGAAGCTGTGGAAACCTGACAAAAGAAAGAGGTTTTTGCCCCCAAAACGGATGTTACCCATACAAACGAAAGGAGATGATCTGAAGGCCATAATGTACAGCGTTGTGGAGATGTAGGAAGGTCAGTCCATTACCTTCTTTATCTCAATGACACTTGATGCCAATATCCATCAGTCCGAGATGAAAGCTGTAGCTTGGCCAGGAAAACAAAACAGAGTCCCTGACATTTGTTTTTATACTTTACCAGTTGGATAACTTCTGGGTTGAAGGCAAATGATCACAGGAGACATCAAGAACTGAGGACCAATTGGGAGGAAGCAGATACTCACTATGCAAGGTAAATGTCAGGGTTCTGGCAGTTACTCCAATTAAATCATGAGCCTTGAGCCACACACCCAAAACTAAAGAGGATTTATTTGAAGGTAGCATTCTATGTCTGGCACTAATCTGGGCGTAGCCAACTCTGAGATATGTAATTCACTGTCACCCTTTATCCTGCTTTTCCCCTCACCCCTCTGGGTGTATCATCCAATGAAAAAATGTCCATAGCCAAGAGTCATCAATCATGCTCTCCAATTAGATTATTTTTTGCGGCAGCAGCTTCAGCCATCTAATCAGTCTTAGAAGAAAATATGAATGGAATGTACTTTCGATTCCACACTGCTGCCTGCTCTTTGAAACTCCCCCCACCTTCTTTCTGTTGTCAAGTATAAAAAGTGTATACAAAATATATACAGGGGGCGTGCATAAGCACACCAATGTGCCTACCGTCCCTGTCCTATTGTTTCTCTATTCTTTTATTTTTCTTATACGTACCCATCTCATGTATTCACAACTATGTATACACTTATACTTATTATCTTGTAAACAATTGACAAATCAAATAAATAAATAAATAAATAAATAAATAAATAAATAAATAAATAAATAAATAAATAAATAAAATGTTTTATGAGTTGACAGTAAAGAGGAAAGAGTCAGAGAAGATCTTCCGTCTAGAAAACAATCTTTGACTCCATTTGTTAAAGAAAAGTCTAGAGATCAAGTGAATTGCAGTATTGCAAAGCCAGAACTGAGACTTGCATGCCAAAATCCCTAAGTTCTGCTTTCCGCCCCTTTAAATGTCACTCATTGCTCATTCCAATGTAACCAATCAAGTTATGTTTTCATAACGGTCAATCCAAGCACAATTTTGTATGCGGCTTCTTCCTTCTTCTACTGGGTGACCTTGAAGCACCATCTCAAGAAGATGCAGCCCTTACTTTCATTTCCCCAAGCCTTTCCTCCTTCATTCTCCCTCCCAACAGTTCATGGTAATCTGTTATTGCATGGTGGTGAAGCACAAGGAAGCATCAGATGGCAGATGAGGCCTTCTTTAAAGCTACCAAGTAAGCAACTAAGAACAGAGAGCACCAAGGACCTCTCATTTGAACCCTGAGCTACAAATATTCTCCTTTATTGGTAAGGACACGTTGTCCCAATAGGGTGACATGTTAACTTATGTACTTGTTCTTGTGGCTCAGTGCTTAGAAGAGATGGAAGTATTTGGAGCAGAGAACTTCTAACTGTGTGTAAATATTAATACAGAAAAGGAAACTTGTGTGTTTTTGTTTGATGGCATGCTGGGGATTATTTTTCTCTTTCCTTTTGAAAGCGAGGGATTTTATATTATACATCAAATACTCCTGAGCAATGCAGTGAGTTATTGAATATATAAGGGAATGGCTTAAAATTAGAAGCCTTTGCAGACTCAGTAAAAGCAGTCCAGAAAGTTTCAGGAACTACCATATCAATTTTCTCCATCAACATAAACTCTGGAGCCAGCAGACTATTCAACAATTATTTATTTATTTATTTTATTTATTTGATTTGCCAATTGTTTACAAGATAATAAGTATAAGAGTATACATAGTTGTGAATACATGAAATGGGTACATATATGAAAAATAAAAGAATAAGAGAAACAATAGGACAGGGACGGTAGGCACGTTGGTGCGCTTTATGCACGCCCCTACAGACCTCTTAGGAAAGGGGTGAGGTCAATAGTAGACAGTCTAAGGTTAAAGTTTTTGGGGTTTGGGGAAGAAACTACAGAGTCAGGTAGAGTATTCCAGACATTGACCACTCTATTGCTGAAGTCGTATTTCCTGCAATCAAGTTTGGTGCGGTTTACTTTGAGTTTGTATCTATTGTGTGCTCTTGTGTTGTTATGGTTGAAGCTGAAGTATTCACTGACAGGTAGGACATTGCAATGTATGATTTTATATACCATGCTTAAGTCAGACCAAAGACGGCGTAATTCAAGGTTTTCTAGTTCTAGACTTTCAAGTCTGGTGGCATAAGGTATTCTACAACGAGTAGAGGAGTGGAGAACTCTTCTTGTGAAATATTTCTGGACTTTCTCAATTGTGCTAATATCAGATACGTAATGTGGATTCCAGACTGATGAACTGTATTCGAGTATTGGTCTAGCAAATGTTTTGTATGCTCTGGTTAGTAGTGTGATATTACCAGAGAAAAAGCTACGTAGGATTAGGTTAACAACTCTTAATGCCTTTTTGGCTATGTAGTTGCAGTGGGCTCTAGCACTTAGATCATTAGAGGTGAGTATTCCAAGGTCCTTTACAGAGCTTGGGTCATCAACAAGATCTTGATTATTCAGCTTGTATTTTATTTTCTGATTTTTTTTGCCAATATGTAAGACAGAGCATTTATTTGTTGAGATTTGAAGTTGCCATTTGTTTGACCATTCAGATACATAGTCAAGATCTTTTTCTAGGGTAGCAGTATTGTCTGTGGTATTGAACAGCTTTACATCATCAGCGAAAAGAACGCAATTGCTCTTAATATGATCACAGAGGTCGTTTATGTAGAGTATGAAGAGAGTTGGTCCTAGAACACTGCCTTGGGGGACACCACTATTGACAGGTACAGAATTTGATAGGACGCTCCCAATTTTGACCATTTGTTGTCTGTTTGACAGGAATGCTTTTATCCAGTTATGCAGTTGTCCAGAGATACCATAGGATTTTATTTTTAGGAGTAGTTTATCGTGTACCACTGAATCAAAGGCTTTACAGAAGTCTATGTAGATTGCGTCTATTGCTTTGCCCTGGTCGAGTTGTGTTGTCCATATGTTTTTGCAGTGTAAGAGTTGCAGATTACAGGATAGTTTTTTTCTGAAACCAAATTGTTTATTGGAGAGTAGGTTATTTGTCTCTAAGTGGAGGATGATGGATTGGTTAATAATTGATTCCATGACTTTACAGGTGACGCAGCATAAGGAGATTGGCCTGTAATTTTCAACTAGGCTTGGGTCTCCCTTTTTGAAGATGGGGATGACTGTGGCTTGTGACCATAGGTTAGGCATGGAGCTGGTTCTGAAAGATTTTTCAAAGATTATGCTTAGAGGTTTGGCTATGGCAGTGGATAGCTTTCTTAAGAAGTAGGCACATATTCCATCCGGTCCAATAGATAGAGATGGTTTTAGATTGCGTAGTGATTTTTCAACATTGTCTTCTGAGAAATCGATATGTATTAGATCATTATTGTTATCTGTGGTACGGCTAGGAAATACTGGGCATGATCCATTGCTGTTTACAAATACTGAGCCGAAGAATGTGTTAAAGATGTTGGCTTTAATGGTGTCACGTTGCAGTCTTTACCATCAGGTCCTAACAAGGGAGGGATGGACCTTGAGTCTTTTAGTTTGTTGTTTACAAAATTGTAAAAAGCACGGGTGGAATTGGTGCTTAGAAGGTTTTCCTCTTGTTTAATGTGATAATTGATGCATTCGGTCTTTATCTGGTGGCATAAATTTTTGTATCGGTTTTTGAAATTGGCAACGTAACCAGTTTTGTTTTTCCTCCAGAGTGATCTCTTTTTGGATTGAAGTTTCCTTATTGATATGGGTAATCTGCTTTTTTGTTTTGTTTTGGGAGTTGTTGTTGGTACATATAGTTTGATGACTCTTTTGACTTCAAGTAAAAAATATGTTGTAATGGTCTTCAACAGTATTGCATCCAGTGAATAGAGATTGCCAATCCAGGGATGAGAGATCGTTGTCTATAAGATCATAGTTGCCTTTTTTTGAAGTTACAATTGGGGATTACATCATTGTGGTGATTTTTGTGTGGACGTATGTTGAGACAAAAGTCAATCATATTGTGGTCACTACTGGAAAAGGGTTCTTTAGTTTGTATTCCATAAATTAAATTCAAACTATTGCAGAAGATGAGATCGAGGCAGTTGTTTAGTCTAGTGTTGTTGGTTACTAGTTGTTCCAGTCCCAGATTTGTAATAGCATTGTAGAAGGTTGTGTGTATGATTTCAGTTGTACAATCATTTAGGGTCCAATCAATATGAGCTAGATTGAAATCACCAAGAAAGATAAAAGGGTATGGGCAGGATGCAGCCCATGTTAGTAATGTATTTAGCTTGTTTACATGTTCGATGTCATAATCAGGTGCTCTGTAACATAGTAAGAATCGAATTGTGATATTTAAGGATAGTTCACAGATGATGGTCTCAGGAAGAGCAAGCTCCTGGGTAACTTGGATATTTTTTAGATGTAAGGATTTTTTATAGAATATAGCAACACCACCTCCTCGACGATTTTCACGATCTGATCGGTAAACATGATAGTCTCTTACTGTGGTAATGGAGTCGGGAGAGATGCATTGAGCCATGTTTCACAGACAAATATAATGTCGAAGTTAGCCATATTTAGGAGGATGAGAAATTCAGGTATTTTATTCACGAGGCTTCTTGCATTGAGTAGTTTGCATTTAAGGCCGGCAGTAGTTGGAATTGAGGTAGTTGGGGCCGTGCGTGCCTAGTCTTGGGTGATGGTGGATCGGTTGAGGTAGGGTTGTGGTTGAGGGTAGAAGCTGAGTATTGGGTTGCGTGGCTTACTTTTGATACAGTCAGCATGGTAGTCAATGTACAGGTCCTTCTCTCCATTGTCTAGACGGTTTTTGAGTTCAATGCGGAGTGCACGGGAGCGGGCTAGAGGTTGACTAGAGGTTTTGTTTAATCTGAAAGATTGGGAAGATTGGATCCTCGTTTGTTCCTTGATGTGTGTTGGGTTTCTTAGAGTTGAAGCTACTCATGTGCATGTGTATGCATGTAAATGTGTAAGGGATACCAAAAATGGAGCTACAGAAATATATACTCATACAACTCATACATACAAGCTAACAGGACACCACAGACTAATCAAGGATCCACCAAGAACTCTCCCACCATACTGACAGGATAAATTAACAATACACTGCTCAAAAAAATAAAGGGAACACTTAAACAATACAATGTAACTCCAAGTCAATCACACTTCTGTGAAATCAAACTGTCCACTTAGGTAGCAACACTGATTGACAATCAATTTCACATGCTGTTGTGCAAATGGAATAGACAACAGGTGGAAAGCAGAGGCAGGTAGCAAGACATCCCCAATAAAGGAGTGGTTCTGCAGGTGGTGACCACAGACCACTTCTCAGTTCCTATGCTTTCTGGATAATGGTTTGGTTACTTTTGAATGCTGGCGGTGCTGTCACTCTAATGGTAGCATGAGACGGAATCTACAACCCACACAAGTGGCTCAGATAGTGCAGCTCATCCAGGATGGCACATCAATGTGAGCTGTGGCAAGAAGGTTTGCTGTGTCTGTCAGCGTAGTGTCCAGAGCATGGAGGCGCTACCAGGAGACAGGCCAGTACATCAGGAGATGTGGAGGAGGCCGTAGGAGGGCAACAACCCAGCATCAAGACCGCTACCTCTGCCTTTGTGCAAGGAGGGACAGGAGGAGCACTGCCAGAGCCCTGCAAAATGACCTCCAGAGGGCCACAAATGTGCATGTGGCTGCTCAAACAGTCACAAACAGACTCCATGAGGGTGGTATGAGAGCCCAACATCCACAATTGGGGTTGTGCTTACAGCCCAACACTGTGCAGGACATTTGGCATTTGCCAGAGAACACCAAGATTGGCAAATTCACCACTGGCACCCTATGCTCTTCACAGATGAAAGCAGGTTCACACTGAGCACATGTGACAGACGTGACAGGGTCTGGAGATGCCGTGGAGAACGTTCTGCTTCCTGCAACATCATCCACCATGACCGGTTTGGCAGTGGGTCAGTAATGGTGTGGGGTTGCATTTCTTTAGGGGCCACACAGCCCTCCATGTGCTCACCAGAGGTAGCCTGACTGCCATTAGGTACCGAGATGAGATTCTCAGACCCCTTGTGAGACCATATGCTGGTGCGGTTGGCCCTGGGTTCCTCCTAATGCAAGACAATGCTAGACCTCATGTGGCTGGAGTGTGTCAGCAGTTCCTGCAAGATGAAGGCATTGATGCTATGGGCTGGCCCTCCCATTCCCCAGACCTGAATCCAATTGAGCACATCTGGGACATCATGTCTCGCTCCATCCACCAACGCCATGTTGGACCACAGACTGTCCAGGAGTTGGTGGATGCTTTAGTCCAGGTGTGGGAGGAGATCCCTCAGGAGACCATCTGCCACCTCATCAGGAGCATGCCCAGGCACTTTAATTTTGAGTGTAACTCCAAATCCAGACCTTCATGGGTTGCTAAATTTGATTTCCATGGATATTTTTTGTGTGATTTTGTTGTCAGCACATTCAACTATGTAATGAACGAAATATTTAATAAGAATATTTCATTCATTCAGATCTAGGATGTCTTATTTTTGTGTTCCCTTTATTTTTTTTGAGCAGTGTATATTATATAAACAGAGAGCAAACCCTTCTAGCACTGATGATGTTGCCTAGTTGGGTCAGTAACCATCTGCAAGGAAACAACCAAGCTCAGAAAGCAGCAAGGACCCCACAGTCCTCTTCTTCCTCCTCCTCCACCACCACCACTTCCTCCTCCTCTTCTTCTTCCTCCTCTTCCTCCTCTACCTCCTCCTCATATCCTTTTAGCACCGATGATGTTCCCAGTTGGTTGATGAAATGTCTGGTCCCCATAGTTCATCCCAGAGCTTCAAACATTTTCTTCCATCAGTACAAAAATACATAGCTGCCTGTGTTCTTATCCTTGACTCTCCTTTGTTGTAAAACTCAAGTGTTTTGAAAGATTATAGAGTAACACTTTTAAAGTACAAGCCTACATGGCATTTCTAACTGTATTCCCTCTCTCTCCCCTTGATTCTTCTCCCTCCACTCCTCACCACTCTTCAGAGAAACACATCAGTGGCTGATGAAATGGTATTTTGAGATTGGGTTGGACTTTTATGTAATTAAGAGCAGAACTCGAGATAGAGAAGGGAAGGTCTAAGAAGACAGAATTGGGAAGCCAGAGAGAAAAATCCATTAAAGCCTTCATGAAGTAGGGTCCCTAGCAAGATGTTGAGGTCCTCAGAGTCAGGAGCTTTTGAAAGACTCAAAGTAGAAAGGAGATTTTTTTTTAAAAAAAAAAAAAAAAAGTATTAGGAGGAGAAACAAAAAAAGGAGAAGCTCTGGGTATGGGTATGAAACTTGAAAGATTATGGATGATGAAAGAGGGTTTAAGACACTGTAAGAGGTAAATGCAACAAACAAAAAGGATCTCAGAAGGCCCCAAGAAGTAACGAAAGCATGAATTTCTCCAAGATACATAAGCCATAGGTGCTGAACAGTAATGGAATTCAAAATATTTTACCAGTGGTTTTGTGGGCTCGCATGGAGCGTTCTAAAATGGGCAGTTTTAAGCACGAAAACTTCACTTACCGTCAGCGCTGATGAGTAAAATAGCTGAAGCGTGGCAATCCGCTTGGCTGCGTCTATCAGCTGAGCTACAAACAAGGGAAATATAGGACAGGAAAAGGCAGGGGCAGGTGGGTGGGGCCAACTGCTGACTGGCGCTACCGGATCACTAGAACCAGTGTGAACCAGCAGCATACCACTACTGGTGCTGAACCCAAGGCTGCATGTGGTCAATGGGATAAGATCTTTTTTTTTTTTTTTGAAAACAATTTTATTAGTTTTTAAAGACAAACAAAACAAACAAAACATAAAAACATCCAGCTTTCTTTCATAAATATACAAACAGTGTGTCGGTTGGTTTACCAGTTAAGTAAATTATAGTTATCTTGCAAAGTATGAATGAATAAAATCATAGTCAAATGATTGTTTAATAGTGATACTAGGGTATATAATTTCTGATTGATAATATGAGTTATTATGTAATGTAACTGTAATTGAGACTACGAAATGAATGGGATAAGATCTTAAACAAACCAAACTTCTTAAATATTGGCTCTGATGCCATGATGATGCTTATGCTGATGCAAAATATTTCTTTTATAGGCTATCAGATTTGGCTATAAAATTGTGAAAGACCATGAGGAGCAGCGACAGATAGATTTCACTGTCATCAAGTGGAGCTCCAGATGTTTACAGTCCAGATAGAAATGCTGAACCTTTCCTTAGCTTTTAGAAGTGCCTAGGATTGAAGACGCCTAGAATCTTTTTAGTGTTATCTTTATTTCCTACCCTCCCACGAGATCTGCTTCTACTGCTTTTCTGTTTCCACTATTTTACTGCAGAACCTGGCGTCCTGCAAAATGCAAGACAAAAAAAAAAAGTAAAGAAACAAATATAGGTTGTTGTTTAAAAAATGTATTTAAGGAATCAAAATTATGCTTCCTATTGCTGAACTTTGGGGAAAACAGATTTGAATAGCAGGACTGAAATTTCAGCTGTGTGGCAACTTCCCAAAAGGTTGATTTCCATGTCAAAAAAAAATCTAATGCTCATTGATCAGGTAGAGTCTCAAAATCTTTTTTAATAATGTGTTGACCAAAACTGGATGCAGTACTCTAAGTGTGGTCTTACTAAGGCTTTATAGAGTGGTATTGGTACCTCCCTTGATCTTGATTGTATCCCTCTTTTAATGTAACTTTTAGCTATTAATTAGCTAGTAACAGAGCCTTTTTTAATAAATCTATCAATATTTAATCTTTATTTTTACCTGATATTCAAATCTCTATTGCAGATTCCTCCGGCTATTTCCCAGGAGAATTTCTTAAGCCGTACCCTTTTCACTACAATGTTCTTGTCAAATTTTTTTTTTATCAGGTTGTGAATCTGCCTTTTCTTTATGAAGCCCATTTCTTGCCTGGCATGAATCCAGATTTATTTATTTTTTCATTTTTCCCTCGGAACAAACAAATATAGGCAGCCAAGGAAAAGACCCACTGGAGTGTCAAACGCAACTCGAAAATGTTACAATGCTGCCTTGAAATTTACATGGGGTTAGCTTTGCCTAAACAAGACGAGGAATCATCATTTATTTATATTGTTATTTTTTTCCCCTGATTTAACCTTTATTTGACAAGGAAGCCTTGTGAAATATTAATTGCCTTTCCCTCAGTCAACCGATTTCCACTCTTGCAGAACCTGAAGAAAAGGAAACAGCAGAGAAATACCTGCTGACAAGGTTGTAGGCTGGAGATCCTTGGTGGGATGGAAGAAGATGCCAAAAAGGAGGAGGAAAAAGCTTGGATTTCAGAGCAAAGTCTGGGCTTGAGTAAAAAGAAAAAAAGAAACCCACAATGCATGAGAGAGAGAGAGAGAGAGAGAGAGAGAGAAAGAGAGAGAGAGAAGGGAAAGAGAGAGGGAGAGGGAGAGAGAGAGATGAAGGATAATTAGATGACAGGTAGATAAATGATAGAAAGAGATGAAATAGATGAGATGAGAGAGAGAGAGAGAGAAGAGAATGAGAGAGAGAGAGGAAAGAGAGAGGGAGGGAGAGAGGGAGAGAGAGAAGATGAAGGATAATTAGATGACAGGTAGATAAATGATAGAAAGAGATTAAATATATGATAGATAGATAGATAGATAGATAGATAGATAGATAGATAGATAGATAGATAGATAGATAGATAGATAGATAGATGTAGGTAGGTGGGTGGGTGGGTAGGTAGGTAGGCAGATAAATTAACTTCACCCATGCCTCTTTCAAATTCCATTGTTACTTTAGGTCTGTTTCTTCAATTTGTCAGGGTGATTTTTAATTTTATTTCTGTTTTGTAGAACGAAATATGGATATGTGTTTAGGATGAAACAGAATTGGAATATCAAAGCATTAATTAAATTATATCTTGAAAGAGCAGGATATTCAGTGGCCTTTTCTCTTTTTCTCCTCCTCCTCCTCCTCTTTGAAGAGCTTGATCCCACCCCTTTCTCAGCCCTTTTTCAACCAACTCTCCCAGGGAATTGATCTTGAAAAAGAGAGATGAAATTGATCATGGCTTTCTCTCTGCCTACTGAAAACTGATTGACTTATTCTGTCTCTGCATTTATAACAGGGCTTAAATTTTTTAGCACTTCTGTGGCATATAGAATGCCCATAACTAGGGCCTAATGCAGCTTTCTGCATAGCCTTGCTACATCAAAATTGTCCTGGAAAAGAAGCACCCTTCTTTTCAATTACAAAGTTCTCCTTCTGCTTTTACTTCAGAATTATCTGATGGAGAATCTAAGCTGCAAAAAGTGTGTTCGCAGGATGTATTTGTGTACAAAACAGAGGAAGAAGATGGGAGTCTTTCAATCTAAGAGTATCATTCCTGTAAGTAGGTTTGTGTTCAACTATGTTGAACAAAACCAGAATTAAAAAGAAAAATAATAGAATAGAACATATGGAATGGAATGGAATGGAATAAATGGAATGGAATGGAATGGAATGGAAGGGAGGGAGAGGGGAGGGGAGAGGAGGGGAGGAGAGGAGAGGAGAGGAGAGGAGAAGAGAAGAGAAGAGAAGAGAAGAGAAGAGAAGAGAAGAGAAGAGAAGAGAAGAGAAGAGAAGAGAAGAGAAAGAGAAGAATTGGAAGGGACCTTGGAGGTCTTTTAGTCCAACCTTCTGCTTAGCTAGGAAACCCTACACCACTTTGAAGAAATGGCTATCCAATCTCTTCTTTAAAAACTTCCAGAGTTAGAGCATCCACAACTTCTGGAGGCAAGCTGTTCCACTGATTAATTGTTCCAACTGTCAGGAAATTTCTTCTTAGTTCTAAGTTGCTTCTCTCCTTGATTAGTTTCCATCCATTGCTTCTTGTCCTTCCTGCACCTGCTTTGGAGAATAGCTTGACTCCCTCTTCTTTTCTTTCTTCACATAATGAAGAAGACTGAGAGGCTGTGGGTTATGAGTCTCTGAATCTGAAGTTCTGACCTTGATATTTTCCATCCTTCTTTCAACCTTGAGGTGACACGTGTTTGACCATGAGTGAGGCCTCCTGATCCAGGAAGTACACCAGATGGGTTGGTGTATAGATCCTCCCTTGAGTAAGTGTTGTAAGTCCAAGAGGATTACCAAACTATTGCTCCATTGAAGTAGCTACTTTCACCGATTACTTCTTGTCCTACCCTCTGGTTTTTTGAAGAATATGTCAATTCCTATTTTCTATGACAGCGCCTCAAGTACTGGAAGATAATTGTCATGTCCCCCCCAATCCTTCTCTTCAATTACTAGGCATACTTTGCTCCTTCCTCTGTTCATCATATGATTTAGGTTCCAGGCCCCTGGTCATCTTTGTTGCTCTTCTCTGCACTCTTTCTAGGATCTCAGCATCTTTTGTGGTGACCAGAAATGGATGCAGTATTCCACGTGTGGCTTCACTAGTGCAGTTGAAAATGTACTATCGGTGAGTAAATGGCAACCTCGGTGAGTAAATCAGCTGTATCATTTGAATCAGCAGAGCTGAAAACCCTGGAAATAAAGGACAGAAAAGGGCTGGGATGGGTGGGTGGGGCCAAATCATTGGTGTAACTACCGGTTTGCCCAAACCCGGGCCAAACCGGTAGAATCCCACTCCTGCCTGTACCATTTCAGAAAAGTGGCTGTCCAGCCTATTCTTAAAAGCCTCCAGTGATGGGAGCACCCATGATGTCTGAAGGCAATCCATTCCACTTGTTTAACTGTCATCACTGTTAGAAAGTTTCTCCTTAATTCCAGCTTCCTTCTTTCCCTGATTAGTTTCCAACCACATTTGTCCAGATCCTGTCAAGTAGTTTAGTTAAGACATTACAAAATGCTCCCAAATCCCTTTTTTAAAAAAAATTTCTGAAGAACCTGCAGCCAGTGAAAGCTTCTCTGTTTGCGTGGGAGGGACAAACAATATTTACGGGCAGTGAAAAGTTCTGCTTTCAGCAATTTCCAAGGTCAAACAAAAATAAATGGTCAAAGCCAACCCATGAAATAAGGGAAAGGAAAAAGGCCATCTTTCGACTTAACGAGGGCTGCCAAAACACTTCAGACCAGTGCAGTGTGCAGGGATAAAATAGAGTTTTAATTAAATGGAACACGCACAGTGGAACAAGGTTTGGGGTCTGAACGCCGGAATTGCCCTCTTCCATTTTCGCACAGGGTAGACTCAGAGCCTTACTGAACAGAGCGCTAATAGAGATATAAGTTTCCTGAAATGGCCCTCAACAGCTGAACAGCCCCGATTCCCAGGAGGAATCTTTGAACGGCCTGCACCAAATCAACTCAATTGCAAAGGCTTTTAAAAACAAATCACCCAACTCTGTCTCCTGTGTTCTTGAAGGAAAGCGTTGAAGAAGCCTTTAAAAGTTATCCATCTGGTTGAAATGGCCACCGTGGCAGTACTTAAACAGCATAGACTAACTGAATAACAGAGTTGGAAAGGACCTCGGAGGTCTTCTCCCGCTGCTCAAGCAGGAGACTCTATGCCATTTCAGACAAATGGTTGACCAATCTCTTTTTGAAAGCCTCCCGTGATGCAGCAGCCACAACTTCTGAAGGCAAATTGTTTCACTGGTTCATTGTTCACCCTGTCAGGAAACTTCTTATTTCTAGGTTGGTTCTCTCCTCGGTTAGTTTCCAACCATTGCTTCTTGTCCAGCTTTCAGGTTCTTTGGAGAATAGGTCCTCTTCCAAGGATTCTGTGGGCAGGACAAGTCATCCTTTTCATTCTTCGATCATTGACCAAGGGAGGGAAGCAAGGAGACAATGAGATAATTGATTCTGAACTTAATCAAATGGATGTGATATTTTTATCCTTGGAACTTGGCATGCTTCTTTGGACAAAAATCCCTTCAGTCATCCAACCAGGAAGGATCATTCATCAGGAAATTTGTGATGCAGACTTCATATTTCAGGCTCATCACAATGAAAGAGAATAACAGATGAATGGATCTCACACTGTTTAGAATTTTAAATGATACAAATTGACCTAAAGTTAGACATTGGAGCTCATCTCTTTTTTTTAAAAAAAAAAAAAAAAGATATTGGAATAATGTATATTTGCCTTCATTTGTGAGTAATGCTACAACTTAGAATGCAATCTTTACAATAGAATGTCTGAAGGCCATCTTGAGATTATTGGAAGTGATGGTGATTCTTTGTTTGTATAGTTCTTAGTAAATAGTTTGTATAGGGAGTTGGTTTCTCTGTATATACTGCCAGGAAAAAAAAAAACTCAAGGTAAAGGTATCTCCAAGGGTACCAATAGTTAAGGACCTCAGCAGTGCAGTGGTTAGAGTACTGTAGTTCAGGCCACTTCTGCTATTGGCTGCCTGCAATTTGGCAGTTTAAAGCCCATCAAGCTGAAGGTTGACTCAGCCTTCCATCCTTCCAAGGTCAGTAAAATGAAGACCCAGATTGTTGGGGGCAATATGCTGACTCTGTAAAGCTGCTTAGAGAGGGCTGTAAAGCACTATAAAGTGGTATATAAGTCTAAGGGCTTTTGCTAAGTGCTATTGCTAGTTCCTGATAACTTCACGGGTTCTCCATGAAGATTTCTTGAGGTGCTACAAACAGTATGATTTTTGCCATTTTACTAATTTTTCTCCCAGTTTCCTAATGAAGCTTGATCCCCTGTAATTCTCCATCCAAGTATTAACTAGGACTGATCTTGTCAAGGACATCTGAATGGTACCATTGGACAAGGAGATAGATGGGATAAATTCATCAAATTTGCAGATGACACCAATCTGGCAGGATTAGCCAACACTCCAGAAGATAGGCTTAAGATACAGAAGGATCTTGACAGACTTGAACATTGGGTGATACCTAACAATGGTGAAAAAAGTAAGGTTCCACACTTAAGCAAGAAAAAAACAAAATGCACAGGTACAGTATAGGTGGTACCCGGCACAATTGCGGTAACTGTGAGAGGGATTTTGGAGTCCTAGTGGACAATCCCTTAAATATGAGCCAGCCATGTACTGCAGCTTCCAAAAAAGCCAACACAGTTCTTGTCTGCTTTAACAGAGGGATAGAATCAAGATCACATGAAGTATTAATACCACTTTATAATGTCTTGGTAGGGCCACACTTGGAATACTGCATCCAGTTTTGGTCACCACAATGTTAAAAAATACATTGAGACTCTAGAAAGAGTGCAGAGAAGAGCAACCAAGATGATTAGGGGACTGGAGTCTAAAACATGTAAAGAATGGGGTATGTCTAGTTTAATGAAAAGAAGGACTAGGGCTGACATGATAGCAATGTTCCAATATCTCAGGGGTTGCCACAAAGAAAAGGGGCTCCACTTATTCACCAAAGCCCCTGAAGCCAGGACAAGAAGCAACGGATGGAAACTAATCAAGAAGAGAAGCAAACTAGAACTAAGGAGAAATTTCCTGACAGTGAGAGCAATTAATCAGTGGAACAACTTGTGTCCAGCAGTTGTGAATGATCCAATACTGGAAATTTTAAAGAAGAGATTGGACAACCATTTGTCTAAAATGGTATAGGGTTTCCTGCCTTAGCAGGGAGTTGGAGAAATTTTTTCTTAGTTCTAGTTCATGTTTGCATGCAGACATGAAATGTCTGGAAGGAAACCATCAAGGTCAGAAAACTCCAAGGACCCCCATAGTTGTCCCCTCCTCCTCCTCCTCCTCCTCCTCCTCCTCCTCCTCCTCCTCCTCCTCCTCCTCCTCCTCCTCCTCCTCCTCCTCCTCCTCCTCCTCCTCCTCCTCCTCCTCCTCTTTCCTGCACACCCCACTCCCTTCTAGTACTGATGATCTTGCCTAATTTGGGTTATGAAATGTCTGCAAGAAAACAACCAAGCTCAGAGAGCACCACGGGCCTCTTTTCAACCCTGAGCTACAAATATTCTCCTTTATTGAAAGCAGTTAGTGGAATTGACCAAGGACCAAGGATGTCAGTTGAATACCTAAATTAATATTCCATGTGTCTAACAGCATTACCATGAACTATTAATATGCTATAGCATTTGGACAGAAATTCAGTCATTTAATCCTCCAGATCTATTTGGAATAAAATCCTTGTCCTGAAAGACACAATTTGTCTATTATTTTTTATTACAGTATGGACATGCATGGACCTTAGCCAAGATCACCAGATGCATGGATTTGGAGCTTCATCATTAGATGAAGATTGAACTGTGGAGTAGGAAGAATTTTTGGACAACATCTAGTCTACCCTATCCATTATTCAACCTCATTAAAGGGGATAAGCTATTCCACAGCCAAGCAGGTCACATTGTTCAAATGTTCCAATATTTAAGGGGCTGCCACAAGGAAGAGGGGGTCAACCTATTCTCCAAAGCACTAGAACTAAACAGAAGCTTCCTGACAGTGAAAACAATGAATAAGTGGAGCAACTGGCCTCCAGAATTGTGGGTGCTTGAACATTGGAGATTTTTAAGAAAAAAATGGACATCCATTTGTCTGAAATAGTACAGGGTTTCCTGCTTGAGCAAGGAGATTGACTAGAGGACCTCAAAGGTCCTTTCCAACTTTGTTATTCTGTTTTCTTGATGTCACATATATTCCACCAATGATGAAAACAGAGAACTATTAATTGATGCTTTTTGGGTCAGCTCTAAAGATTTTTGAAGATCACCCTCAGGTCTCTCCTTAAATTTAGCAGTCTTCTAGTACTTGAAGGGCTCTCACAGAGAAGAGTGGGGTTGACTTATTCTCCAAAGAACCTCAGGGCAGGACATAAATAATAGATGGAAGATTAGAAAATTAGAGAATTAGAATTCTTTATTGGTCAAGCGTGACTGGACACACAAGGAATTTGTCTTGGTGTAAATTCTCTTAGTATACATAAAAGAAAAGATACATTCATTAAGGATCATAAGGTACAACACTTAATGATAGTCATAGGGTTCAATAAGCAATCAAATTATACTAGGAGACAGTCAATATAAATTATAAGTGTTGAGGTAATTCCCCATTAGGAGAATGAGCGCATACAGGGAGACTTATTTGAGAGAAGTGTTTGAATAATACACATACAGCACACAGATACACTGTACAGTAAATGTAGGTTTTTACTTCCAGAAACGTTAAGCAAAGTCCAAACAAGCAATCCAAAATCATTCACAGGTAAATCAGTCAGTTTTTCAATCCAGGGATAATCCAAATATCAAAGTCCAGTGAGTGTCAAAAAACAGTTCAGTAACAGACTTACATTAAATCCAGTAATATCAGTCAATTAGAAAAATGGCAATACTCTCCAACAGAAGGAAACAGAGACTTACTCACACTCTCTTCTGAGACTAAGGCTAAGACAAACCAGGTTTCTGGCTCCATCTTATGGCCGTTTGAGAAACCACACCTAATTACAGTTTTGCATTTTCTTAAAGATACAGTTTTAAAATGTTTATCCTGGTTTATATATTTCTAACCCAAATACTTGTTAGGTGACTTATATTCCTAACAGTAAGGATACAAGCAACAAAGTTACAGCCATAGAGTCACAAGTGGGAGGGGATGGGTGATAAGGAGTGATGGGAAGTTTAATAGTAATAGTAGTGCAGATTTTGTAAATAGTTGAACAGTGTTGAGGGAATTATTTGTTTAGCAGAGTGATGGCATTTGGGAAAAAACTGTCCTTGTGTATAGTTGTTCTGGTGTGCAGTGCTCTATAGCGTCATTTTGAGGGTAGAAGTTGAAACAGTTTATGTCCGGGATGTGATGGGTCTGTAGAGGGAGATCCAACTAGAAGTAAGGAGATACTTCCTGACAATGAGAACAATTAATCAATGGAATTGAGAGGCAACTGGTCTTTCTTGTTTTTCTTTGAAGACATTTCCCTTCTCATCCAAGAAGCTTCTTCAGAAGAGCTGAAGAAGCTTCTTGGGTGAGAAGCAAAATGTCTTCAAAGAAAAACAAGAAAGACCAGTTGCCTCTTGCAAAAGCACCTTTGGGACAACCATGACCTAAATAACAGAGAATCTCCATAGACATCATCAGTGCTAGTAGCGAGTGGGGCTTGCTTTCATTCTATATTCTAGTGGCTTGCCCTATCAGGGTTATTGTGGAGCCTTCTTGGAACTTTGAAAGGGCTGTGTTGTACACTGGAGATAGATGATGCCTTATTCCTCCTGCTCTGTTGAGAGAAGACTTCTATTCCATTCCACACCATCCAGTCAGAGCTGAAGAAACTTCTTGGATGAGAAGCAAAATGTCTTCAAAGAAAAACAAGAAAGTGCTGTTTCAGGAGGCAACTGGACTTTCTGGTTTTTCTTTGAAGACATTTGCTTCTCACCCAAGAAGCTTCTTCAGCTCTGAAGAATCACTGTTGGGACAACCGTGACCTGGATGACTGAGACTCTCCATACACATTTAATCAATGGAATGGCTTGCCTCCAGAAGTTGTGGGTGCTCCATCAATGAATGAATGAATGAATGAATGAATGAATTCTTTAGTGGCCAAGTGTGATTAGACACACAAGGAATTTGTCTCTGGTTTCATTTAGAGACTGGACAGCCATTTGTCTACAACGGTCTAGGGTCTCCTGCATGAGCAAGGGATTGCACTAGAAGACCTCCAAGGTCCCATCCAATCCTATCACTGTGTGTTCTGTCTTCTCTTGTCTGGCTTACGCTCATCCCATCTTTTCAATCATTTCTTAGAACCTTTTCATCTTGATTGTCCTATTTTTGAACTCAGAACTTTCATCATATGTTTCAGATCCACTCCCAGATTCTGGCAAAGGCAAATAAAGTTAAGGAAAGAAGCCAAATGAGTTATCCCCAACACCTTCTTTGTTTTCCACAGATAAACCAGCAAAACATCTCAACAACGATCCTCAAATTCTGCAGCAAATCCCTAAATCTAGCAGCAACAGGCTTCTTCTCCGAGACCTTACATTTATGCACCCCAAAAAGTCAGAAAGTTTCTTCCTTTTATTTCTTTGAACACCACCCCTGTTCCAAAAGTATAACTGGTTTTTTTTAATATCAAGTAATTCAGAAAGCATGCCAAGGAAATAGAAATGAACCTGCGTCATCCTCAGTATGTAGGGGATGATAGAAGCACTCACATTTATAGAAAATTTAAAAATCAATTAACATGTTAGCTTCAGAGGAGATATTGTAAGCTGTCCAATGTAATAAAATCAGCAATGCATGGCATTACTTCCTTCTATGAAGAATCTGAATAAATAAGACGTTTATTTAAAAAAGAAAAAAGAGAAAGAGAGGGGGATGGAATCTAAAATGAATATCCCAAGAACTGAAGAACGAGAGGAGGGAGGAGGAGAAGAAGAAAGGTAAAGAGAAATTGAATTTTTACCTTGAAAGTTTTTTTTTTTTTTTAAAGAGAGTTTGCTGGTTGTGGGGTTGAATGCATAATTTATAAGAGAAATTGGCCAGTTCACTCAGGTATACACCGTATCAGCTTTGCGGAAGGGGAAAAAAGAAAAAAGATTAAGCAACCTAACTTTCTTTTAATTGAAATCAAATATAGGGCTGGGAGGAAATATCCAGGACTTGTGAATGAAAGCAATCCCACCATGTTGGCTTGCAGTTCAGTCCCAATTTTGTCACACAAAGTAAAAGGAGGCGTTTGAGGTCCTAAGAAATAATGGGAACTAAGAAATAATGGGAACACAACCGAGACCTGTCCTAAAGGCGGCAACTGGACTTTCTGGTTGTAAATGCTCCAACACTGGAAGTTTTTAAGAGGAGATTGGATAACCATTTGGCTGTAATAGTATCAGGTTTCCTGCCTGAGCAGGAGGTCAGACTAGAAGACCTCCAAGACAGAGGTGGTATTCAGCAGGTTCTGACCAGTTCCGGAGAAACGGGTGTTGGAAATTTTGAGTAGTTCATAGAACAGGCAAATACAAACCTCTGACTGGCCCCGCCCCCATCTATTCTCCGCCTCCTGAGTCCCAGCTGATTGGCTGAGTCTTCTTTGGTTGCCCTGCACAGGAGAACGGAGCTGGAAAGCAGGTTAGTGAGGTGGGGAGAGAATGGGGATTTTGCAGTGTCCTTCCCCTGCCACGCCCACCAAGCCACACCCACCAAGTCACGCCCACAGAACCGGTAGTAAAAAAAATTTGAATCCCACCACTGGTCCAAGGTCCCTTCCAACTTTATTATTCTATTCTATATACGTTTCACTTCTCATCCAAGAAGCTTCTTCAACTCAGAGCTGAAGAGCTGAAGAAGCTTCTTGGATGAGAAGTGCAACATCTTCAGAGAAAGAAGCATAAAGTCCAGTTGCCTACTGAAAAGAGCACCTTTGGGACAACCATGATCTGGATGACTGAGAGTCTCCATAGACAACGGAGACTTGAATTCCAATCCAGCTAAAGTTAACAGAATTAACAGAGTGGGGAGGTACTCTGGACATCTAACGCAATCCCCTTGTACAAGCAGGAGATTCTATACCATTTCAGTGGCTGTCGGGTATTCTTAAAATCCTTAAAAGCGATGGAGCAACTTCTGAAGGGAAGCTGCTCCACTGGTGAATGGTTCTCAACTGTTAGAAATGCATCCTTAGTTCTAGGTTGCTTCTCTCCTGGATTAATTTCCATCCATGGCTTTTCGATCTGCCTTCAGGTGCTTTGGAGAATAGCTTGACTCCCTCTTCTTTGGGGCAGCCCCTGAGATAGTGGAAGACTGCTATCGTGTCACTCCTAATAAGGGGTGGGATGCAAATATTTTTACTACCGGTTCTGTGGGTATGGCTAGGTGGGAGTGTCTATGTGACTGGGTGGGTGTGACTTCTTCTTTTTTGTGTGTGCAGCGCACACACACAACGTGCTCTTTTTTGGGGGGGGGGGGAGCTACTGGGCCTCAGGAAAGCCTCCTTGGGAGGGGGGCTTTTGTGTTTTTGGTCCCAGGAGGCCCTTTTGCACCCTTTTTTGCCTCCTGGGCCTCAGGGAAGCCCCCTGGGTGTAGAAGTAAGACAGAGAGTGGGATCCCTGCACAAATGATCATCAGAACAGCTGATCGTCGGAAGGAAAAAAAAGAAATACAGCCTTGGTTGAACCGATAGCTGGTTTTTTTTTACCACTGGTTCGTGCAAACTATAGCAAACTGTAGCCAAACCGGTAAAATCCCACCACTGCTCCTAGTCCTTCTTTTCAACAGACAAGACATACCCAATTACTGCAATCGTTCTTCGTGTGTTTTAGCCTCTCTGGCCCCCTAATCATCATCATCTTCTCTGCACACTTTTCAGAGTCATCAACATATTTTTCATAATGCGGTGATCCAAACTGGATGCAGTATTCTAAGTTGATCTCACGAAGGCTCTATCAAGTGATATTAATACTTGATATGCTATTGATGTTATCTCTCTCTCTGTTCATACAACTAGGACTGTGTTGGCTTTTTTTGCGGCTACCGCACAATGCTGACTCAAATATAAGGGATTGTCCATTGGGACTGAGATCCGTCTCAGTGTTATTGCTATTAAGTCATCTAATTCATACCTGTATATTTGATTTTGCTTGCCTAAGTGTAAAACTTTATTTTTTCTCTAGACTGAATTTGATTTTGTTAGATAGGACCCAGTGTTCAAGTCTGTCGAGATCCATCTTGAGCCTATCTTTTGAAGTGTTGGCTATTCCTGCACGTTGTCATCAACCCTATACTACTCCAAACAAGTGATTGCCCAATCTCTTTTTGAAAGCCTCCAGTGATGCAGCACCTACAACTTCCGAAGGCAAGCCGTTCCGCTGGTTAATTGTTCCCGCTGTTAGAAAATTTCTTCTTAGTTCTAGATTGTTTCTAGAAGTAAGGTTGACCCCCCTCTTCTTTGTGGCAGTCCCTTAGATCTTGATCCTTCTGAACTTTAGCAATATGTCCAGTTATTCCACCGATCTGGAACGTGATAACACACACACACAGAGGCACACTCACTCTCATACACAATGATTCTGCTAACTATTGATGGTCAAAAAAAAATGCCACAAATCTTAGAAACTGTCTTATTGTACAATAAATTGCTTTATTGAAACCACACTAGGATTTGAATTTCTGCCAGGTTGGATTCTTTCTTTATCTGTCAGAGAGTGAAAAGGAGATAAAATAATCGATATATTTTTTTTTTCATTTTTGAGCTGAACCTCAGTAATAGGCAGAAGAACTACATTGCTTTGATTTTATTTCGCTCCAGTATATTTCACGCAATCAAAATTATTGGTCCTAAAGATTGCCAAAATGGCCATCTCTCTCTCTCTCTTTTTTTTTTTTACTGTCGCTCTCTTTTTCATTCTCTCTCTCTCCCTTTCATTCTCTTTCTCATTGTCTCTCTCTCTCATTTTCTCTCTTTCTCTCTCATTTGCTTTCTCTCTCTTTCATTCTTTTTCATTCTCTCTCAATCTCTCTCTCCCCCTTTCATTTTCTCATTGCCTCTTTCTCTCTCTTTCTCTCTTTCATTTGCTTTCTCTCTCTTTCATTCTTTTTCATTTTCTCTCTCTCCCTTTCATTCTCTCTTTCATTGTCTCTCTCTCTCTCATTCTCTCTCTCTTTTTCATTCTTTTTCATTTTCTCTCTCATTTTCTCTCTCTCTCTCTGTTCACGTGATGCTCTTAACCATATCATCTAAAGCTTTAGAGCCTGTGTAGTATACACTCAGCCAATATTTTGTGCAAACCAGGAAAATATTATAGTTTAATTCAGTTATGGATTAGGAATTGGGAGCAAGGACAGCCTGAATAAACAGAAACCTTTGGGAAAGAATTAAGGATTCGTTGTTTATCAATAATTCTGAAAGGAAGGGAAAACAAAATTAGGTTTCCTTGCTCATTTTTTTCTGTACAGAACTCAGTTCCCTTCAGTGATATCAACAATCCATTGAATCAGATCAGCTGTCTAAATTTTTCTGTCCACATAATAGATTCTGGAAAAAGGGCCATTTTAAAGTAGTTTTAGATTTAATGGCTAGCAGCTTAGTGACAGTTCAAAGTTACAACATACATCAACAAAGCAATTTATAATTCATATTTGAAGTTCCCGAGTCTGCCTAACTTACACAAAGAATATAGATTACAGAACAGTAGAGTTTGAAGGAACCTTAAAGGTCATCTAGTCCAACACTCTGCTTGAACAGGAGACCTTATACCATTTCTGATAAATTGTTGCTCAGTCCTTCTTCTTAAGAGCTTCCAGTGATGAAGCACCCACAACGTCTGAAGGCAACTTCCATTCCACTGATTTATTGTCCTCACAATTCCAGGTTGCTTCTCTCCTTGGTTAGTTTCCATTCATTGTTCTTGTTCTGCCTTTTGGTGCTTTGGAAAATAGTTTGACCCCAAGTTATTTGAGTGTTCAGTTTGACCTACACATGGGATGAAAGGGAGGGACTCAGCTGGCTTTCACACCTAAGGCGGGACTACAATTCACTGTCTCCTGGTGATTGGACCAAAGTCACCCAGCTGGCTTTCATGCCTAAGGTTGGACAAGAACTCATCACCTCCCTGGTGATTGGACCAAAGTCACTCAGCTGGATTTCATGACTAAGGTGGGACTAGAACTCATTGCCTCCTGGTGATTGGACTAAAATCACCAGCTGGCTTTCACCCAGCTGGTTTTCATGGCTAAGGTGGGACTAGAAATCACTGTCTCTTGGTGATTGGCCCGTGGTCACCCAGCTGGCTTTCTTAGTTAAGGCAGGACTTGAACTCCCAATCTCCTGCCTTCTAGCCTGGTGCCTTAACCACTAAGACTAAACTGGCTCTCAGCAAGCTCAATTATGGCCAAGACCTATCTGTATCAAGCTAAGCCACCGGTCTCACTAGTTCATTGTTTTTTTTAAAAAATGAACTAATAAACAAATGGGACTCATCCTAATGTTTCAGTTTTTGTATCGTGAAATTCTAATCTTCCTTCTATATTTTAACCTAGAACTAATGATAAATTTCCTGACAGTCAGAACAATGAATCAGTGGAACGACTTGGCTCCAGAAGTTGTGGGTGCTCCATCACAGGAATTTTTTAAGAAAAGATTGGACAACCATTTGTCTGAAATGGTAATATATAATAAAGCTGTACGGCTTTATTTTACTTGCACCTATCAGAAAATATATTGGGGTCTTTTTGATGGCCAAATGCTTATAAAAGAGAAACAGAATAACTGAATAACAGAGTTGGGAAGGGACCTTGGAGGTCTTCTAGTCCAACCCCCTGCTCAAAGGGGGAAACCTTATACTATTATAGTAGTGTAATATTATAGGGTATGTTGGACGGAAAATCCATTCGGTTCAGTTCACAGCCAGGAGACAAAATGGAGGCTGGAGGCTGATTGGGAAAAGAGTCCATTTATTAATGAACAGAACCACATGTTTGTAGTTCTGGTGCAGCTGACCACATGGAGTTTAGAGTGGGGGATATTTATAGCAATAGCACTTAGACTTATATACTGCTTTATAGTGCTCTACAGCCCTCTCAAAGTGGTTTACAGAGTCAGCCTATTGCCCCCAACAATTTGTGTCCTCATTTTACCCACCTCGGAAGCATGGAAGGCTGAGTCGACCTTGAGCCTGGTGGGATTCAATCTGCCAAATTGCAGTAGGAGTAGCTTGCAGTACTGATACTTATTATACTTTCTCTTGGGCTTTGCACTTGAGCTTCCTGTTCCTGTGCAAGAACATGTATCCTATTGGCTGTTGTCGGACTCCCATGGGGCCAGGTACAAATCCTAGGAGTTCATTTGAGCAAAGTTTGGTTGAAGTTTGGCTGATGCAATGAAGGGGCTTTGGGCAATTCCTATTGTGGCTGAGGGCTAATCCTACCTTTGTACAGACCTTGCTACAGGGAATTTGCTTATGAATAGAGCTATCTATCTCTTTATCTCTTAAGTGCTGACATCTGCTGAGGGCTATAAAGAAAGGTGGGGGCTGCTTTCCAAGAGCATGTTTCTCCATTTCTCATCCAGGGAAATATAATAGTCTGCCTTTTCTAATATTTCTCAAAATTCTTCTAGGAGAGAGGTGGGTGCTAACTTTCTATAGGTGAAATAACATTGGGTTTTCTGTCTGACCAGGGGGTTGGACTAGAACAAGGGTCTTCAAACTTGGCAAGTTTAAGACTTGCAGACTTCAGTTCCCAGAATTCCTGAGCTAATATGCCTGGAGGAGGAATTCTGGGAGTTGAAGTTCACAAGTCTTAAAGCTGTCAAGTTTGAAGACCCCTGGACTAGAAGACCACCAAGGTCCCTTCCAGCTTTGTTATTCTGTTATTCTGTTGTTGTTTTTCTTTTTCAAGCCTTGGCCATAAAGAAAACACCGACAGTTTCGTGTGTTGGCAGAAATATCTGTCTTGTTCAGTTCCAAGTGGGGAGAAAGATACTGGAAACATGGGGGCTGATTGGAAAGGTGGTTTATTGATGGTTTATTAAGCAGAATCATCAAGCACGTGGTCCAGGTGCAGCTAAACACATGGAGTGGAATGTGAGGGTTACTTAAACCCTCTCTTGGGCCTTGTCCTTGAGCTTCCTGTTCCTATGGCAAGGGCATGTATTCTATTGGTTGCTGTCAGACTCCCATGGGTCTATGCAGGGGTCATAGCTGATTTTGTAGATTATTTGAGTCAAGCTTGGTTGAAGCATGGGCTGATGCAGTGAAGGGGCTTTGTTGTGCAATTCCTATTGTGGCTGAATGGCTTTGCCCTGAAGGATAATCTCACCATCCTGGAGGTGAAGGTCTTTTGTTTTATAGATAAGCTGGCCCAGTCCTTCTCAATGTGCACCAAAATATTTTCTGGGGGCAGGGAGCTGAAGTTCTGTGTTTCTGTCTTTAGAAACATATTTCTCCTTTAGGGAAATACAATATTCTGCCTTTTTAATAATTCCTAAAATATTTCATTCTTCTAAGAGGGGTGGGTGCTAATTTCCTACAGTTGCCAATAAAATAAAGCCACGCAATACCTTCAAAGATGACTATTTTTAACAGGGAAGTAGCAAAAAATTCTATTGACCAGGACTTGAGTCCACTGCAAATGTAACTTTAGAAGCAGCCGCTCAGCTTTCTGGCCCATTAGTTTGCAAATACTCTTCGATGCCAGGCTTCGCTTGAGTGTGGCCTTTGTTTTTTAGCACAAAGCACCTGGTGAAAGCTTTTCAACACTAAATCCCTGCTTTGTGGACTGGAAGGAAAGTGGGTTGCAAGAAGAAGGGGAAAAAGAAAGGAAATGCATCAGATGAAGCCGAGTCATTGGCAAGCCTTTAATTGATAAGAAGTAAGGCTAATATTAGATAACAAATAAATGGTCTATTGCGCAGGCATTTAATTAAGCAGCAAATTAATGCGGTAATGACCTAGTGGAGCTAACAGGCAGAAATGTTTCACCGATGGCTACATCTGGAAGGGTTCACCTTCCTTCCCCCACCCCCCAATTCTCTCCTTTAGAAATGCATTAAGAAAACACACATTCATTTAAATAGTTAGATTGGAGGGCATCGGATTTTCACCTAGCAAGGAGTCCTGCAGGTGCAATTTGGCTCCTGAGGAAATTCAGAAGTAGAATTCAATTTGAATTCCAGGGAACAGGGACATGGTTTATTCTTCCCCGAGGCAGGAGAAGTGAATATTGGGCTTCCTATTAACAAAAGAAATGAGAGGGCTGCACTCTTCAGTTTTAGAATGCTCGTGAATGGGGAATGGAATAGAATAGAATAGAATAGAATAGAATAGAATAGAATAGAATAGGATAGAATAGGATAGGATAGGATAGGATAGGATAGGATAGAATAGAATAGAATAGAATAGAATAGAATAGAATAGAATAGAATAGAATAGAATAGAATAATGGAACAGAATTGAGTAGAAGAATAGAATGGAATGAATAGAATGAATAGAATAGAATAGAATGAATAGAATAGAATAGAATAGAATGGAATGGAATGGAATGGAATGGAATGGAATGGAATAGAATAGAATAGAATAGAATAGAATAGAATAGAATAGAATAGAATAGAATAGAATAGAAAATATGGAATGGAATGGAATGGAATGGAATGGAATGGAATTGAGTAGAAAGAATAGAATTAGAATAGAATAGAACAGAACAGAACAGAACAGAACAGAACAGAACAGAATAGAATAGAATAGAATAGAATAGAAAATATGGAATGGAATAGAATGGATTGGAATAGAATGGAATGGAATGGAATTGAGTAGAAGAATAGAATAGAATAGAATAGAATAGAATAGAATAGAATAGAATAGAATAGAATAGAATAGAATAGAATAGAATAGAATAGAATAGAATAGAATAGAAAATATGGAATGGAATGGAGTGGAGCAGAGTAGAACAAAACAGAATACAATAGAAAATATGGAGTGGAGTGGAGTGGATGGTTGAGATTGCTTTGGTTTTTTGAAATTTTCAACAGGTGACTGGATTTTCATATATATTTTTTCTCTTTGAAAGCGTTTCATTTCTCATCTAAGACGTTCTTCAGTTCTGATTGAATAGTGTGGAATTAGAAGGATTTATATTCTTAGCAATACCATAGAATAGGATAACAGAGTTGGAAGGGACCTTGGAGGTCTTTTTTTTTTTTAAAAAAAATAATGTTTATTTATTCAAAGTTTCAAAAAATTTAAAAAAGAGAAACAAGTTCTCACATTTTACAGCGATGCCATGGCAGTGTACATATCCTTTAGTAACAATGAAGTTTATTCACCATAAGTGTGTCTAAAACTAATTTACTAATTCCTTACTTGTTATATTACTATTAAAATACAATACTTATCTATCTACATTACTTTACATATATGCACATATTTGTCATATATCACATTCTTCTTTGCTATTTCATTGGTCATTTTTATTAAACATTTTTACTCCACTTCTTTTTTAACCAGTTATACCATATATTCCATATTGTAAAATATTCTTCTTCTTCCCAGTTTTTTAATAACATAGTTAGTCTAATCATTTCTGCGCATTGATGTATCATATTAATCACCGCTAAGTCTATGGGTATCGTAGTCAATTTCCAGTTTTGAGCTACAGAGATTCTTGCAGCAGTTACAATATGTAATATTATGTGTTGGTGTTTCTTATCCCATGTCGGTTCTAACATACCTAACAGAAAGATTTCTGGTACAAATTTGATTTTTTGTTTTCTTAATTCCTCTAGGACCTTGGAGGTCTTCTACTCCAACCTCCTGCTTAGGCAGGAAACCTACACCACTTCAGACAAATGGATATCCAATCTCTTCTTAAAAACTTCCAGAGTTGGAGCATTCACAACCTCTGGAGACAAGTTGCTCCACTGGTTAATTATTCTAACTGTCAGGAAATTTATCCTTAATTCTAAATTGCTTCTCTCCTTGATCAGTTTTCATCCTTTGCTTCTTGTCCTGCCTTAAAGTGCTTTGGAGAACAGATTGACCGCTTGTTCTTTGTGGTAGCAGTCTTCCCAATATCTGCCGGAAAGAAGGAGTCCACCGATTGTTCAGGACAAGAAGCAATGGATGGAAACAAATCAAGGAGAAAAGCAACCTAGAATTAAGAAGAAATTTCCTGACAGTTGGAACAATATATAGAAGGACTCAGCACCATTGTTCTTCTCGTTGTTTACCAGATGACTTTAAGGGGAGAAAGGCATTTGTCTACCGGGACAAGACAAATGGAAATCCTGATTTAATTTTGTTCATATCTGGGATATGCTGGCTTCTAAAATGACCGTCACCTTTTATCAACCAGCACAATCAGAGCAAATTTTGTGGACTTGAAGCAATCAGGAGCACCGCTCCAAGTGAAAGAACTGGGAAAGCGGAAGGGGATGTTTGATTGCATTAAGATCAAGGAAATTCTGTAAATATATTAAAACCTCCATCATGCGGTTTTGCCCATTATCACCTTTGCCAAAGCAGTTTTCACTCATGCAGAAAACTTCTGCTGAAAGATTCAAGGTCTGGCATTCGAGAGCCACAGAGGTGTTTGTATACCAAAGCACGCATACATACATACATACACACAGAGAAATAGGAAACTTGCAAAGCGTGGCAAAGTGCTTTCCCCCGCCTCCAGTTTTGTGTCCCCTAAAGTCAGAGGTTCTTAAACTTGGCGACACTTGATGATCCCCATCAAATGATAAACAAGTCTGAGTCACATCGACCTCCCCCCAAAACAATGACATAGAATATTTCACTGGGGATGAGAATTGGGCAAGAAATAAAACATCACACTTATTAAAAGTTGTGGAACTTTCATCCAACTTCAGCTAACTTTGATCTGCAACACTATTGATCTTCTTACCATCCAACATTATTTTCCCCAATCCGAGTTGAAAAATAGCAGATAAAAATGCCGGACTTTGCTAGGACACATATTCAAAGACTACTGATACGCGACAATGTAATGCATTGGAAAGGGGACGCGGTGGCTCAGTGGCTAAGACGCTGAGCTTGTCGATCAGAAAGGTTGGCAGTTTGCCGGTTTGAATCCCTAGCGCCGTGTAATGGAGTGAGCTCCCATTCCTTGTCCCAGCTTCTGCCAACCTAGCAGTTCGAAAGCATGTAAAAAATGCAAGTAGAAAAATAGGGACCACTTTGATGGGAAGGTAACGGAATTCTGTGCATCTTCAGTGTTTAGTCATGGCGGCCACATGACCATGGAGACGTCTTCGGACAGCGCTGGCTCTTCAGCTTTGAAACAGAGATGAGCACCACCCACTAGAGCTGGAAACAACTGGCATGTATGTGCAAGGGGAACCTTTACCTTTACCTTTATCCATATTTAGATTGTTTTAACAGAAAGCTAAATCCAGGTGCTCGCCCTAGCCAAAATAGGAATTCACCCCAGTTTGCCTGGACAAATTTGATCTGCTGCAAACACACACACACACACACACACACACACCACCCCATCTCAACTTGTTTGTAACTCCTTTGGGATATTGGAACCTGGAAATCTTTAGGAAGTAAGGAAGATAAACTTAATGAACATACTGTAGGCAGGAAGTATTACTCAGGGAAAAATAGGGATGAACCATTATTTAAGTCCAGAACCATAAGATAACATTTGGAAGGGGATTAGGCAGATGCCACCCTAGTTCGTCGTCGTAGGAGGAGGAGGAGGAGGAGGAGGAGGAGGAGGAGGAGGAGGAGGAGGAGGAGGAGGAGGAGGAGGAGAAAGAGGAGGATGGAAGGAGAAAGGGTGGATGAAAGGGGGAGAAAGATGGAAGGGGGAGGAGGAGAAGGAAGAGGATTAAGATGAGAGCGAAAGGGGGAAAGAGAAGGAGAAGGTGGATGAGAAGGAGAAAAAGAAGAATGGAAGGAAAAGAGAGGAGAAGATGGATCAGAGGGAGAAGGATGGAAGTGGAGAAGGAAGAGGAGGAAAAGGAGGAGGTGGGAAAGGGGGAAAGAGAAGGACAAGGTGGATGGGAGGGAGAAGGAGAAGGATGGAAGTAGAGGAGGAGGAGATGGATGGAAGGGAGAAAAATAGAAAGGGGAGAAGGAGGAAGAGAAGGTGATGAGAAGGAGGAAGAGAAGGTGATAGTCTACAAGCTATTAGGTGAAACAAAGTCCTTTTTCTGCATTGGATCCCTTAATTGCTGCCTCCTTTTCAAAAGGGAATAAAAGAAACCCCACTGCATGCACTTGCTTTAAAATTCCACTTAAAAAAAAAAACCTCTGCTGTGATTTGTTGCAAACTTTTCACCATCACCCTTTGAAAAGTTGAGGCCCATGACCGACCAAGAATCAGGTTAAAACCGTTTGGGATGCGAGAACATCATGATGAATGCAAACAGGAAGGGGAAAAGGGTTCTTGGCTAACCCTTCTTCTCCCCAGCCCAACCCATTTTCAATATATATTTAAAATAACAAAGCTCGAATCCTCTGCCCCCCAAAAAGACCCTTTATTCCACCCCCTCCCTGTCCTCAGAAACCGGCAAAATATGCTTTGCAATCTCCGGCATTTTGCATCGTGTCAGTCAGTGTCAGAGGCTTCAGGGAAGGTAATATAGGAGATGAATGAAAGTCTATCATCTCGGAGCCCAGATGAAAAAGTGACAGCTCATAATGAAAAGAAAAATCGTTTCCATTTGGAGCCTCTGTAAGTAAGAAAATGAGGGAGCCTTGGGAACTGCCAAGCCTGAAACATCATCTGCTTGACAGACGTGTTCAGAAGCGGAAAAAAAGTGTCCAGGATATCATTTGAGGGGTAATATGGGAAATAATTGTCCCAAAGGTGTTTTTTTTTTTCCTTCCAAGAGGCAACTGGACTTGTTTTTTCCTTGAAGATGTTTCGCTTCTCATCCAAGAGGCTTCTTCAGTTCTGACTGAATGGTAGAAGAGGGAAGGATTTATATTCTGTACAGTCATCTGGTCGTTAGTCCTCCCTCTGAGAGCCGTTGATTCAGGATTACCTGAATGGTGCAAATGGTTTTTGGAGCCTTATTGGAACTGCTGAAAGGACTGTGTTGTAAACATGAGGTGGATGGTGTCGTATCCCTCCACCCTCCCTGTTGAAAAAGGGCTGTTCAGTCTTTTTAGATTAGATTAGGAGATTAGATTAGATTAGAATTATTTTATTGTCAAGTGTAATTAGAAACACAAGGAATTTGTCTTGGTGCAAATGCTCTCAGTATACATAAAAGAAAAATAATTTTCCCTTAACATTTTTGTTGAGTTATAAAATAAAATAAGATACAAAATACAAAAGAAAATAGGAAAAACAATGGGGAGGAAGGGGGGAAGAAAAGCAAGGAAGGATTAAGAGAAAGAAAATGCAGCATTGACTCCCAACTCTCTTTGTTGCAGTAAAATAAGGGATCAACGTCAAATCACAACTTTTTCATTTTTACATAATAATATAAACCAGCCATTTCTATAAAGATCTATCAGTCTAATCAGTAAAACCCAAAATCAAAGTTTCATTCTTGTCCACTTCAAGCACAAAGTTCAGAAGCAATTTCCAGGTGGAAACAAAAACACGTTTCACTTCTCATCCAAGAAGCTTCTTCAGCTCTGACTGGATGGTGGGGAATGGAAGTTTCTTGGGTGAGAAATGAAAGGTCTTCGAAGAAAAACCAGAAAATCCAGTTGCCTATTTGAAAAACAGCACCTTTGGAACCCCAATCAAGAAACTACCAGCTCAGACAAACAAGCTAACAATAAACCACAACCCAATCAAGGAACCACGAGAACGCTCCCACCAACATTGACTTGAATATAAAACCACTTGTACATAAAATGAGACCCCATTCCCTTCTAGCCCTGATGATGTTACCTAGTTTGGTAATGAAATGTTTGGTTATGTCTGCAAGAAAACAACAAAGCTCAGAGAGCACCAAAGGCTCCACAGTCCTCCTCTTCCTCCTCCTCCTTCTCCTCCTCCTCCTCTCCACCAATCCTACTCCTTTCTAGCATTGATGATGTTACCTAGTTTGGTAATGAAATATCTGCAAGAAAACAATCAAGTTCAGAGAGCACCAAGGGCTCCACAGTCCTCCTTCTCCTCCTCCTCCTTCCTCCTCCTCCTCCTCTCCACCAATCCTCCTCCCTTCTAGCATTGATGATGTTACCTAGTTTGGTAATGAAATATCTGCAAGAAAACAATCAAGTTCAGAGAGCACCAAGGGCCCACAGTCATCGTTCTCCTCCTACTACTGCTGCTCCTTCTTCTCCTCCTCTCTTCAAACCTCACCACTATCTCAGTTATGAAACGTCTGCAAGAAAGCAACCAAGCTCAGAAAGCACCAAGGATAATCTCCTCCTCCTCCTCCTCCTCCTCCTCCTCCTCCTCCTCCTCCTCCTCCTCCTCTTCCTCTCCAGAAACCCCTCTCCCTTCTATCCCCAATGATATTACCTAATTTAGTCATGAAACGTCTGCCAGAAAACCAGAAATCTCTGACAGCAACAAGAATCCCACAGGAAAACATTTTCATTTGGGATTGGAAAAAAATGGGGTTAGTGATCATGTCATATCCATGGAGTCAGGAGAGTTTTAACACTTCAGACATTTTTCCTCCGTTTGAAGAAATAAGGTACCCCCTTTTTCTCCCTATCTCATCCTGCAAAGAAAATTACAAGCCCAGAAGCAAATAAATCACAAAGAAAAGACGTGTTTTTCAGACTTCGGCTTACAATACCCCTTTCAACCTCCGTGATAAATTTGAAAAATGCCAGACTTTGGGGAACCAGAATTCAGATGGACGGAAACTTGTGGTCCAACTGTTGTGTATACCTGGATAATCATTTTTAGGTAATACATCAGAGAAAATAGTATCTATATGGTACTAGGTACCTATCTGGTACTAGGGATGCAGTGACTCAGTGGCTAAGACAGTGAGTTTGTTGATCAGAAAAGTCGGTAGTTCGACAGTTCGAATCCCTAGCACCACATAACGGAGTGACCTCCCATGACTTGTCCCAGCTTCTGCCAACCTAGCAGTTCGAAAGCATGTAAAAAATGCAAGTAGAAGAATAGGGACCCCTTTGATGGGAAGGTAATAGTGTTCTGTGCGCCTTCGGTGTTTTGTCATACTGGCCACATGACCACAGAGATGTCTTCGGACAACTGTGGCTCTTCGGTTTTGTAACAGAGATGAGCACCGCCCCCTAGAGCCAGAAATGACTAGCATGTATGGTGTGAGGGGAACTTTTACCTTATATGGCCCCTGGAAAAGGAGGTCTTTTCCTCCATTATTTTCCTAAACAATATTTCAAGAAGCAAGAAAGAGCATCGGGAAGGAAGAGAAGCAGAGAAAAGAACCAAGATTTGTTTCCTCAGCACAGGTCTAAAGAGGATAGAATAGAATAGAATAGAAAATATAGAATAGAATAGAATAGAATAGAATAGAATAGAATAGAATAGAATAGAATAGAATAGAATAGAATAGAATAGAATAGAATATATGGAGTGGAGTGGAATGGAATAGAATAGAATAATTTATTGGCCAAGCGTAATTGGACACACAAAGAATTTGTCTTTGGTGCATAAGCTCTCACTGTACATAAAAGAAAATATACATTTGTCAAGAATCATAAGGTACAACACCTAATGATAGTCACAGGGTACAATAAGCAATTGAATCATACTAGGAAACAGTTAATATAAATTGTAAGGATACAAGCGACAAAGTTACATACATAGAGTCACAAGCGGGAGGGGATGGGTGATAAGGAGTGATGAGAAGGATTAATAGTAATAGTAGTGCAGACTTTGTAAATAGTTGAACAGTGTTGAGGGAATTATTTGTTTAGCAGAGTGATGGCTTTCAGGAAAAAACTGTTCTTGTGTCTAGTTGTTCTGGTGTACAGTGCTCTATAGCATTGTTTTGAGGGAAAGAGTTGAAACAGTTTATGTATGGGATGTGAGGGGTCTATAAATATTTTCACAGCCCTCTTTTTGACTCATGCAGTATACAGGTCCTCAATTGAAGGCAGGTGGGTAGTAATTGTTTTTTCTGCAGTCCTAATTATCCTCTGAAGTCTGTGTCTGTCCTGTTGGGTTGCAGAACCAAACCAGACAGTTATAGAGATGCAGATGACAGACTCAGTCATTCCTCTGTAGAACTGGATCAGCAGCTTCTTGGGCAGTTTGAGCTTCCTGAGTTGGCGCAGAAAGAACATTCTTTGTTGTGCTTTTTTGATGACGTTTTTGATGTTAGGTGTCCATTTTAGGTCATGTGATATAGTAGAACCTAGAAATTTGAAGGTCTCTACTGTTGATACTGTGTTGTCTAGTATTGTAAGAGGTGGTAGTATGGCAGGGTTTCTTCTAAAGTCTACCACCATTTCTACAGTTTTGAGTGTGTTCAGTTCCAAATTGTTCCGGTTACACCACGAGACATTTTTTGTTCTTTCTACTTGAATTGTTCTTTCTACTTAAAGTTGGAGTCTTATGTTTTCTTGCCAAGCTATTTACATGCCCTACAGAAAAGCTTCTTGGTTCCCCAGAGAACCAAATTGTCTTCGGCTGTACTTAAAGCTTTCTTAATTTTCTGCTGCTAATTAATACCCCTAGTTTGTATGACATCAGGTGGGAATGGAGAGACAGCATCTTGGCGTAAAAGGTGCCAGAGGCTGGGGTGGTATCTCATCTGACTCAGAATTGGCAAAGAGGTTTATATATTTGGCCCGCGCCTCCTCTATGCCAGCTGCAGTTCCTACGGATGACTGGCTAGAATGGGAAGCCGCAAATTTCCCCAACCAACTATATATGCAGTGCAACATATTTCTCAGATGTTTAATGGGACAGAAATTTTGATTTGAGTCAGTTCTTCCGAGAATTGCTTGTTTTCAATGGCGAACCCCAAGCTTGGACAAAGAAAAGTGAAGAGGAAGGTGAGATACCAGGCGCAGGAAGAAACTCTTTCTGGTTTTCTTGGTTGTAAACTTAGAATTGTACCACAGGACACCTTCTTAGAATGTCCTTTTCCTAGGAAAATGATTATGATCATTACATGGATCGATCTTCTCTTTGAGGTGTTGGTCTTGGTTAGATCTTCCATTAATCCTCTAACTTTTCTTTCTTTCTTAACCTTCTTAACTTTTTTTCTTTCTTCTCTCTCTCTCTCTCTCTCTCTGTCTTTTTTCTTCTTTCCTTCCTTCTTTCCCTTTCTTTCTTTCTCCTTCCTTCCTCCTTCCTTCCTTCCATCTTCTTTCTCTTTACTCTCTTTTTCTTTCATTCCTTTCTCTTTCTTTCTTTTTCTTTCTGTCTTTCTTCCCTAATTAAATGCCCTAATTAAATCATGAGTCTCGAGCCAAGCTTCAAAAAAAATCCAAAAGATTTATTAGGAGCAACATGTCAGCATTGACCCATATGAAGCCAACTCTGCCACACGTAATTTATACCCTCTTCCCTGGGCGTGTCATAAATCAGATTCTCTAATGAAGCACGTTCATGGGCTGGGTGTAATCAATCACATTCTCCAATGAAAGATCCGGTGCCTATACTACAATCTTTGTAAGATAAGTATGGAATGTACTTCTGGTTTTAATCGCCGTATTGCTCCTTCATGTTTCCCCCCGCCCTTCCTGCTTATGGCAACTTGAAAACAGGCATAGGAATGCTTTATGAGTTGACATTGAGCTTATTTCTCAAAAAGACTTGAGACTCTAGAGATCTTCCAAAAATGCGAGAAAATAAGTATAATTATTTTCTAATAAGAATAACTGAGCACCTCAGGTATGGGATTAAAGTTATTAAAGAGCAGTGAGGTTCTCCAATCTTCTAGTTAACAGATGGTGATTCAAAAGTTCTCCTTAATCAAAAATGTTCCAGAAGGAGGTTTCAATTACATTTAATTCAAATCATCTAATGTCAACCTAAGTTCCAACCCAGATTCCTTTGTAGTAGAATTAACCTAAGAAATAACAAAGGCTGAGCACCAAAGGATTGAGGCCTTTGAACTATGGTGCTAGAGAAGACACTTGCAAGTCCCTTGGACTGCAAGGTGATCCAACCGGTCAGTCCTAGAGGAGATCAACCCTGACTGCTCTTTAGAAGACCAGATCCTGAAAATGAAACTCAAAGACTTTGGCTACCTCATGAGAAGAAAGGACTCCCTGGAGAAGAGCCTAATGCTGGGAACAATTGAGGGCAAAAGAAGAAAAAGGGGACAGCAGAGAATGAGGTGACTGGATGGAGTCACTGAAGCAGTAGATCAGGATTCTAGTACTTAACCCCATTTAAATCATGAGTCTTGAGCCAAACTTCCAAAACTTCAAAAGGATTTATTGGGAGTTAAAAGGTCCGGCATTGCCTGGATGTAGCCAACTATGAGACACATCATTCATTGTGACCCTTGACCCTGGTTTTCCCCCACCCCGGCAGCATTGTAATTCCTATTCTCCAGTGGGATACATCCATAGCCAAGAGTCATCAAGCATGCTGTCCAATTAGAATTTTGTGCAGCGGAAACTTCAATCACCTAGTTACTATCTCTGAAAACATTTATGAAATACAGTTTCAGTTTTGCAAGCTCCTCCCCCCTCCCTTTCTGTTGGCAACTCTAAAAAGACCATAGAAATATTTTATGAGTAGGCATGAGCTTAAATGGACCCCAGAGGATAGTAAAGGACAGGAAGGCCTGGAGGAACATTGTCCATGGGGTTGCAATGGGTCAGACATGACTTCGCAGCTAACAACAACAACAGAATTAACCTCAGTGGTAACGTACATTTTTATAAAGGAGAATATTTCTAGCTCAGGGTTGAAATGAGGAGTCCTTTATGCTCTTTGAGGTTAGTGATTTCCTTGCAGATGTCTTACTCGCGCTGATGATATTACCTAATTTGGGTAATGAAACATCTGCAAGAAAACCACTAACCTCAGAGAGCACCAAGGATCCCTTCGTTATATTTTTATCCACCAGATGTGCAGGACCCTTCCAAAAGAGAGAGAGAAAAACAGAGAGAGGCAGGGGGGGTGAGTTCTTTCCTAATAAACAGTGTGAAGAACTCATGAAGATCAGGAAGAGAAATGATGCCTTCTAGCTAAACCAGAGCAGATGCGTCGGGGTAGTAAACAAGCTAGCAAGAACAAGAGCAATGTTTTTAAGAAAGGCTCTAAAAAGTTGCAGGAGGATGGATAAACAAACAGGAGGGTTGCCAGTTCACAAACTCACCCTGAAGGTGCCATTGAAAGCTTAATTTGCAATGATCAGAAAGGTTTGCAGTGCATTTGGGCTTTGAGGAAGGAAAGAATACTATTTCAGCTTCCAATGAAGTGTGCTGAAGTTGACGGTTTTGCCAGATCTTGATAGGGTCCTGGATGCCCTCTGAGCTGGGTTAACTTTTTTGCAGACATTTCATGACCTAACTAAGTAACATCATCAGTGCTAGTGGGGAGTGGGGAGTTGCTCTCGATTTATATTCCAGTGGTTTGCCCTATAACTGTTCATGGGAGTGGTCTTGGTGCTTCTTGGGTCGGGCTGTTTATTGTTAGCTTGCTTGGCAGTTCTTTGATTGGGGTATTTTTACTTCTTGGTTGTTAATCTGATGTTAATCTTGGAATAATCTATGCACATCTAGGCGTTGATTGCTGGTGGGGAGGTGTTTGGGTATTTTTGTTCCCTTTTTGGCTGATTGATTGTCCCTTTAAATAACATGTAGATGTTGTTTATGTTTACGTGCCGACTGATGGCCAATATTTTAATCTTTATCCATGTCTCTTCTTTACAATGGTTCTAGAATAACAGAATAATGAAGTTAGAAGGGATCTAGTCCAAACCCCTTGCTCAATGGCCCTCCAATCTCTCCTAGAAAACCTCAAATGATGGAGCGCCTACAATTTCCATAGGCAAGCAGTCCACTTGATTAATTGTTCTAATTTTTAGGAAATTTCTTCTTATTTCTAGGTTGCTTCTCTCCTTGATTAGTTTCCATCCATTGCTTCTTGACTTGCCTTCAGGTACTCTGGAGAATAAGTTGCCCCCCTCTTCTTTGTCGGCAGCCCCTCAAATATTAGAACACTGTTATCATGTCACCCCTCATTATTCTTTTCATTAGACTAGACATACCCGCTTCCTGCAATCATTCTTCATATGTTTTAGTCTCCAGTTTCCTAATCATCTCTCTTGCTCTTCTCTGCACTCTTTCTGGGCTCTCAACTTTTTAAAATATATGTTTAAATAAAGTTAACTTTTGTGGAGAAATTAACAATAGCAATAGCACTTAGATTTATATACTGCTTCACAGTACTTTACAGCCCTCTCTAAGCGGCTTACAGAGTTAGCATATTGCCCCCAACAATTCTGGTCCTCATTTTACCCACCTCGGAAGGATGGAAGGCTGAGTCAACCTTAAACCTGATGAGATTTGAACTGACAAATTGCTTGCAGTCAGCAGAATTAGCCTACAGTACTGCACTCTAACCACTGCGCCACCATGGCTCAAAGCATGTCTTCTTTTCCATTTTTCTTTCTGATCTATTAGTTGTTCTTCGTTTCAGGGGTGGGAGTAGATTCTCTTTAACATGAGCCAGTTGTTTCAAATATAACTTTATAAAACCCAAAGTTTTGATTGCCAGATCCTGCTAAATTCTTTCTGGTCTGCAAGTTTTCATCAAGCTAGCTTGTTGTCATTTTCACTGTAAATTCAAACGTTGCTTAAACAACCCTCATTTTTCCCCAACAGGGGGAAGAGCCACCTTCCATTCATATGGAGGGAAGTAAAAGGCTTTTAATGTCTAATTACCCAGTTGTTTTTGATGTTATATCTTGATTCTTTAATAGCATTATTCTTTGGGGACACTCTGGGTAGAGAAGAAAAAAACACGAACCTCCATCTGCATTTTTTCCCCTCTGAAAGCTTTCCCCTATTTTTAGATTTCATTAGATTAACAGACTTGGAAGGGACCTTATAGGTCATCAAGTCCAGGGGTCACCAACCTTTTGGACCTCAGGGACCACCAAACTCATAATTTTAAATCCTGTGGACCAGAGTCCCTGGGAAAATCCCCAAAAAAGTCTGCAGGAAAAGTCCCCACCCCGTTTTCCTACCGATCGATTATTCTTTATTTGGTATCACAGGATGCCATCTCCAGCTCTGTTCTTGGTGGGAGGGGAAAGAGAGAGAGACTTTTGGCTTCATGCAAGGAAAGCAGTAGAAGCAGCAGGAGTCTTTCTTTCTCTCCCCCAAACTTCACCAGAAATGAGTGTTTGTGAGACTTGTTGCACTGGTGCAGCCTCTTGGAGCAGGAGGCCTTGCAAGGTCCCAAACACTCATTCCTGGGGGAGTTTGCGGGAGAAAAAGAAAGACTTTTGCTGCTTTCCTTGCATGCAGCCAAAAGCAGAAGAAGAAAGAAGCAGAAAGAAGCAGCCCGATGGCCAGGCGAAGCATGTGGGGTGAGTGGGGCAAGTTCCCCCTCTCTGCTCTTTCCCCGCATTCCTCACTACCTCGTGTTGTTCACAATGCAAGTGACGCAAGCCTTGTGTTGCCATGGGTCATGTGGGTGGCGCAGCCTGGATTAACTGCTTTGGGGGGCTGCTTTGGGAGTGACATTTCTCTGCAGACCACCAAAATTTTCTTGCAGACCACCAGTGGTCCCTAGCCCACTGGTTGGCGACCCCTGATCTAATCTAACCCCCACCCAAGCAGGAGATCCTACACCATTTCTGACAAATGGCAGTCCAATCTCTCCTTGAAAGCCTCCGATGATGAAGCTCCCACAACTTCCGAAGGCATCTTCTGTTCCATGGGTTGATTGTTCTAAATTTCTCCTTATTTCTAGGTAGAATCTCTCCTTGATCAGTTTCCATCCATTATTCCTAATCTGGCCTTGAGGTGCCTTGGGAAATAGCTTTACCCCTTCCTCTCTGTGGCATATTGGAACACAACTATCATGTCATATTTGGTATCTTATCATATTTGATGCCCTTATATGTCCTTCAGAGCCCAGCTACCGATAGAAGAAGATATTTCTACCTCAGGGTTAAACTGTGGGGTCCTTGATACTCTCTGAGCTTGCTTGTTTTCTTGCAGACATTTCCCTACCCAACTAGGTAACATCATCACTGCTAGAAGGGAGTGGGGTTTGCTCTCATTTAGTATTCTAGTGGCTTGCTCTGTCAAGTGTTTTGTGGGATTGATCTTGGTGATTCTTTTGCTTAGTTAGCTGTTTAAGATAACCTTTATTGTTGTTTTTCCTCTGTGGGCACACTGGCATGCATTAACAATGAAATTCTGTTCATGTTAGCTTGTTTGGCTGTTCCTTACTTGCGGTGTCATTTTGATTGTTGATCTGATGTTAATCTAGGCTAAGCCAAGCAAGGCAGACTCCTCATTCAGTCTTCTCCCAGTTCAATCCTCTAAATTAAATCAGACTACAGAAGCCCATCATCCCCAGGCAGCACAACCAATGATCAGAGAGGCTGGTATTTCAAATTCACTCCAATATGGATACCTTAGATTTGAAAAGCTGGGTATAGAATGATACAGAATGATTAAACCTGGATGTAATGTGGTGGTTTTAAAAGAATAAAAAAAAATAAAAGTTTTTAAAAGTTCCATAGTTAAACAAAAGTGTGTCTGGTTTTCCACTCTGAACAGAAATGCTAGTGAGATTAAAAGTAGCCATCAAACCTTCAAAGTGCTTATAAGCAGCATCCTGAATAAAGGGAAGCGAGCATCTTATAATCTTCTCTGCTGTCATCACCACTCTCTGTATGGACTTTCTATCTGAGACTCTACTGCCACCAAACCAAACAGGGATGCAGTTTGTTAAAACACTCTCAGTCATGGCTCTGTAAAACTCAACAGCTGCAGTGATTCACCTACCACCTGTGAAAGAAAGGTTGTACAATGGAGCAAAACCCACTTAACAAATATCTCACTTCGCAACAGAAATGTTGGCCTCAATTGTGACTGTAAGAGAAGGATTACTTGTAGACGAATCCAAGAAAAAGAGGCACACCGCCCCAATAAACAGTAGCTAACAGAGATTAAATATAGCTTGTTGAAAAGCAAACAGAAGAAAGGGGAACAAATTGGAAGATAAATTTGTGACCCCAGAGGTTTACAAATCTCAGTTTAAAATTTTTCTAGCAAGTTGATGGCTACCTGTAATCGTAATTTCCTCTATGCTAAAAAGGACCAGCACAGGTGTGTGCTTCAAGGGTGGTATTCAGCTGGTCTGTACCGGTTCTTGCATCCAGATAGGGAAAAATTTGACTGGTTCAGAGAACCGACAGGGAAAATTTTGACTGGCCCCACCCTCCTGCCTCTATTCTTACCTCTCACCTCTCCTATATTCTGTTGTTTCTTAGCTCAGCTGAGCTAAGAAATAGCGGATGGTCAGTGTTGCTGTTATCTGTGTGTGCGCAAATTGTGCATTTGGCACACCCAGCAATGCAAGAAACAGCTGATGTTCGGTGTTGCGTTAACTCCATGCACTCGAATTGCGCATTCAGCATGCTCTGGGGAAGGTAAAAAAACAGCTGATGGTCGCTGTTTGTCCCATTTGTGCACACGCAAAGCAGGGGGCAGCAGGAGGCAGAAAGGTTCAGCCAAGTCTTCTCTTCCTTCTCTTTATTTTGTCAGACCAAGGGTGGAAGGGGGGGAAAGGTACGTATATAGGCAATCGCCTTCTGCAGCATTGGTCATGTGACTGAGTGGGCATGGCCAACTCGATGTCACTCACAGCAAAGTGCTGTCCCACCTTTCCATGAGTGACGTCGAGTTGGCCATAGCCACCCAGTCACATGACCACCTAGCCATGCCCACCAAGCCATGCCCACAGAACCAGAGGTGATAAATTTTGAATCCTACCACTGATGTGTTTGTGTCTCTGTGGGTGGGTGTAAATTAGATCAGATGTAATGTATACCCTTCCAAACACTCATTCCATGTTTCCAGACACAAACAGCCTTTACCAGCAAAGCATCGAAAGAGGAAAATGCAATTATTTCAACTATTGATTTTAATTATTAATTCCACTTGTTTTAATAGCTATTTTAACACTTTTTTTTAACGTTGCAATGTTCAATCTGTTTTTGTTTGGGTTTTTTAATTGGAAGCTACCAAGGGGGCTTTAATAGTCATCCATACCACCAAATTAAATATAGGTGTACGCACATTAATGTGCTTGACTTTAGCAGATGTCTGAGAAAGAAAGAAAGTTTGCTGATCATACATCCAAGAAAAGGATGACTAAGCACTATTCTGAAGGTTTACAGTCATCCTACCCCATCATGTCTCACCATGTTGTGGCTCCCAATTTGTGTACTGACACTTAATTTAGGATTTGAAACATGGATACCAAAGGATTTTTGAATTAATCAGTGGAATGACTTGCCTCCAGAAATCGCGAGTGCTCCAACACTGGAGGAAAGTCATTTTAAGGAGAGAATGAACAACCATTTTTGTGAAATGGTATAGAGCAGGGGTATCAAATTCAAGGTCCGTGGGCCGGATTCAGCCCACAGGGTCCGTAGATCTGACCCACAAGGGCCATCCTGGAGAACTAATACAATGAAATATTGAATATATAAATGAATAAGAGATTATAATGGAATATAAGGAATATGTGTCATGCCCTTGTTGGAGTCCGATTCTGAGGGGAGATTGAGTAGCTGAGAGGGAGTGGGAGTGTGGCTCCGGTGGCTGTGGAAGAAATGAGGAAGGGCACAGTCCGGCTGGGCATTCAGAGGAAGACCCAGGACCATTCCCTCTTCATCCTAGAACACGCAGGGAGGAATGGAGAAGGGAGCAGCAACATGGCTTACGGGAGAGGAAAAGGCCCTGATCCAAGTTGCAGCTTGGGAGAACAAGATATAAGAAGGGCGTTTGCACACAAAACCTTGCTGGAAGCAAAGTGTGCATTATCTTTGTCGAGGCTTATCTGGGTTTTGACGTCCTCCCAACTGTGTGTGCTGCATTATCTTTTGGAAGTCTGCAATTTATTATCCTGGCCTGTTGTGTTAATTACTTCAGCATGGTTTGTGTTGTTTTTTTTATTTTTAATTTATCTGTACTTTGGGTTCGGACTGCATTTCTTCCCTTTGTAGACTGTTTTTGGAAGAGTTTGGTCTCCAGCCGAGGATAACTGGACATTGGGGGCCAAGTTGGAGGCATCAAAGGGAATTTATTCTACTTTTGTGACTTGGTTATTTTTGTGCCAGGCCCCCAGATCATCACAATATGTATTAATGCTAGAATGAAATAAGATTATGGAATAAATAGTTAATATGATTATCAATAGGTTATTGGATGTAAAATGTAAAACACCCAGGTGTTATATTGTTCACACATTGATATGTATGTAAAATAAAAATAAAAAAATTGGGGGGAAAAAAAGAAAAGAAAAGAAAAAGTAAACGGCCGGCCTGCGGTGCTTCTGCCAGTGAAAACAGAGATCCGTTTTTGCTGGCAGAGGGCTGCAGGAGGTTGTAGCAGCCAAAAACAGGAAAAAGAAAGAAAAGAAAAGAAAAGAAAAGAAAAGAAAAGAAAAGAAAAGAAAAGAAAAGAAAAGAAAAGAAAAGAAAAGAAAGAAAGGAAGGAAGGAGGAAGGAAGGAGATTATAATGAGAGGGAGGGAGGATCTGAGGAAAGTCCTGCCTTTGCACTTGGACACCACAGGTTCTCCTGACAGGAGTGACATAGAGCTGGCCATGTTTCCCCCCTCACCCGAGGTCAAACACCACAGTGATGTGGCCCTCAATGAAGTTGAGTTTGACATCTATAGGGTTTTCTGCTTAAGCAGGGGTTGGACTAGAAGGCCTTTAAGGTCCCTTCCAACTCTGTTCTATTCTGGATGAGTACACCAAGAGAGATGGAAGAATGTTAACAAACTTTGAAAACATTTATTAAGAAACTGTCCCCCATTTTATTTTGGCTGGACTTGTGGCAAAGCAAAGAAAAACTGGGTCAAGATTCATATTTTAATACAGAAGATTCTTAACGTGAATATAAAAAATAAAATCAGAGGCTTTTCTTTTAGGCTTCAGGGACAAAGAACTGAGAAAGAAAACTTGGAACCTTGCTGTTGACAGCAGCAAGAATGCTTTATACACAAAAATGGAAAGCTACTTTAATCCCCCAAAATGGATGACTGGATGGTAAAATGGATGGAAGTAAGCACAGATGACTAAATTGCCTGTTTTAATCAAAGAAAAGAACACACCCCAGTTTTGTTTTTAGTTGGAAACTGCACCTGAATTTTATGCTAGAGATGGGGGGGAAAGTTAAACTTTGATTTTGGAATTTGTTGATTTGAAAAGTTTCTTGTTACATAAACAGCTAGTACATATTAGTGAAAGTAAAAAAGTTGAGGCTGCAATGTTACTATCTTATTCTATTGCACTAAAGAAAGAATCAGAAGTCAATGTTTTTCTCGTCCTTTTCCCCTTTCTGCTATACTCCTTTCTCTTCCCTTTTCCTTCTCCCATTTTCCCATTATTTTCACCTTCTTTTAAAATAAATAACTAAGAATAAATAAGAGTTGGAAGGGATCTTGGAAGTCTTCTAGTCCAACCACCTGCTTGGACTAGAAACCCTATATATTTCAGACAAATGATTATCCAATCTCTTCTTAAAAACTTCCAGTATTTTTTGTATTTTATATCTTGATGAACCTAATACGGTGATAATTATTTAAAAAAAGAAAAAAGGAAAATGTCCCCAGTTATATGCAAAGTATCAGGAGCTCAATCCTTAATCTGTCAGATAAACCCAAATGGCCAGGACAGTCTCAATGCTCAAATTTCAATGCACAAGGATATGTCTATTGTTGGGCACATTTTATACCCCTTCATGATTTCTTTCCTCTTCCACCCAAAGGTTTTTTATTTATTTTAGACATTAGCAAAGGAAGGTTGCATATTAATGAGGATTAAGCAGCTAATAGGCACGTGTGCAGAGAAGAGCAACAAATATGATTTAGAGGCTGGGGGCTAAAACATATGAAGAACGGTTGCAGGAATTGGGTATGTCTAGTTTAATGAAAAGAAGGACTAGGGAAGACATGATAAAAGTCTTCCAATATCTAAGGGGTTTTAACAGATTTAACAGATTAACAGAGTTGGAAGGGACCTTGTAGGTCATCTAGTTCAACCCCGCATCCGAGCAGGAGACCCTACACCATTTCTGACAAATGGCAGTCCAATCTCTTCTTGAAAGTCTCAAGTGATGAAGCTCCCACAACTTCTGAAGGCAACTTCTGTTCCATGGGTTGATTGTTCCCACTGTCAGAAAATTTCTCCTTATTTCCAGGTTGAATCTCTTCTTGTCCAGTTTCCATCCATTATTCCTTGTCTGCCCTTCAGGTGCTTTTGAAAATAGGTTGACCCCTTCATCCTCTCTGTGGCAGCCCCTCAAATATTGGAAGACTGCTATCGTGTCTCCCCTGGTCCTTCTCTTCGCTAGACTAACCAAGCCCAGTTTCTGCAAAGAAGAGGGGGGTCAGCTTATTCTCCAAAGCACCTGAAGGCAGGACAAGAAGTAACAGATAGACATTACTCAAGGACAGAACCAATCTATAACTAAGGAGAATTTTCTTGACAGTGAGTACAATTAAACAATGGAACAGCTTGCCTTCAGAAGTTATGGGTGCTTCATCCCTGGGGATTTTTTAAGCAGAGTTTGGACAACCACTTGTCTGGAATGGTTTAGGGTCTTCTCCTTGAGCAGGTGGTTGGACGGCAAGAGCTCCAAAGTCCCTCCCAACTCTGTTAAATAGCAAGAGGTAGCTTGTCTAAGCAGCTTCTCTTCCAGATGTTTATTGAAAGATGCAGGGCAATTTCAGGACACATATTTGGACGCTCAACTGATGGTTCCCCCTCTTATCCCTCCCCCACAACTGGCAAAGTAATATTCAGGTAAAAGTGAAGCAAAACCAGGGAAATCCACAATTCACTTTCCTTAAATCTCCCAGCATTAACTAAATAAGGGAAGGATGGTTAAGGTACCAGGCGAAACTGCAGGAGAGCTTGAGTTCGTTCTCAAATCAACCCAATACACTTCCAGGGTGGTGGTTGTTGTGGGGAAAGTCGGAGTAGAAAGGTGTGTTGGATATGTTCCCCACCTTGAGTAATTTGTCAAAATAGTAAAGGCAGGATACACATAAATAAAATAAATGTGGCTAGATAAAAGACTGCTCCAACTGTTATTCTCCTCCTCCTCCTCCTCTTCCTCCTCCTCCTCTTCCTCCTCTTCCTTCTCCTGCTGCTGTCAACCCTAAAGCTGACCTGACCAAAGGCATCTTGGAGCTTCAGTGTTGCCACGCTAGAGCTGAGGGATAGGGAAGGGGAATTAGAGATAACTGGGGTTTTGTAGCCAAAACAAAATACTTTCTCTTGGGAACCAAGGACATTCTCACACCTGGTCAGAGAAAGGAGGAGTGACTTTACCAGGCAACCGGATGACACCCTGATTGGACCATGTGACTAATTGTTTGGGGAAGGGGAAAAACTTTTAATTAGGTGAAAACTGGAATATTCAGAATCAGTTTTCACCAGCCTGTACCAATATGACATATCCAATAAAATTATTCTTTGAGGAATCTACCTGCCTTGGAGTTTTGTTTGCTGTGGGTATGTGACTTGGAACCCTTTTAAAGAAGAGATTGGACAATCATTTCTCTGAAATGATTTAGAACTAGAAGACCTCCAAGGTCCCTCCCAACTCTGTTATTTACTGGCCGAAGGAGTCAGTGTTATTTGAAGACATTCCCATGGTCATGTGGACAGCATGGCTATATTCCAAAAAATGCACAGAATGCTGTTATCTTCCTACCAAAGTGGCACCTATTAATCTACTTGCATTTGCACACTTTCATACTGCTAGGTGGGCAGGAACTGGGGCAAATAACAAGAGCTCAGTCCATTGCATGGCACTACATTTCTATAAATCCAATAAATTTCCTTTCCTTCAGATATAAAACAAAACACATGAGGGGATGTAGAGAATGGTCTGTTATGTTAGACCTGGTTGATTCATTTGTTTTGGTTTCTTTAATTTTAAAACAGGGGTGAGGAATATCTCCTGATGTTATTTCAGGAGCTCCAGCCAGCAATCCCACATAAGAGATTATATGGGTGATTGCTCAGATATTTGGATATCCACAGAACAACAACATCTATAGATGTTTGAGTCCTGTAATAACAAATCTGAAGTCTTCAACAGAATTTGGTTTTCTTGTGGTGGTAAGACTTCAGCCAATCTGGCTTACCTTTCTTCATCTGATTATATTTATAGATGGAACATTTCCTCTAATTAATTCATTCCCAACAGCACGCTGAAGATGTAAAGGAAATGACCCTACTAAGACCTGGTATTCTGTTGGAATTCATTGTTGGAATGTATTTTTATGCGACAACTTCAGTAGTATTTAGCAGTAAAGCACATGGGGACTGTACCCATTCTTTGCTCTATGGTGCTGTATGTAAACAGAATTTCTAACATATTCAATTAATAACAGGTGGTAGCAATTTCATTAAAAAAGAAGGTTAAACTTGCTACTAATTACCCAAGGAAGAGAAAAGACAAAAGGGAGGAATGAGAGGGAAAAAAAAAAAAAACAAGTGAGACTGATTTCTCTTCCTATATTTTTATCTTTTAATTAAATATAATACATATAATTCAATAAATATATCTATGTTTATGTTATTTAATTTATAAATCTTGCACACCCCATCAGTGGTTTCTGGGTGACTAATAACATGAATTGAGGTAATAATCTCTCTCTCTCTCTCTCTCTCTCTCTCTCTCCCTCCCTCTCTCTCACACACAGAGAGAGAGACAGAGAGAGAGAGACAGACAGATGCACACCAGCACACACAATAGCAAGAAAATATTAAGTTGAAATAATATAGCCCAAGATCAGAGACACAGTTAAACATTCCATCCAGTTGAACAAGACAGCATCAGTCTTAATCTCAGTCTTCCTAATCCCAATAAAGATCATTCATTTTCTAATTAAGGGCAAGGATTTGCCCGCCCATTGAAATTATGTTTTCTGAAGTAAATTATGTTTTCTGAAGGCCATTTCAAGTAGGTAAGAATCAGGATTATTGATGCCTAGAGTGTAACAATTGGAATGATGTCCATATGAGTTCAAGTGCCACTTAGGCATGAAAGCTGGCTGGGTAACTTTGGGTCAATCACCAGGTGAACATGAGTTCTACCTTAGGCACAAAAAGCCAGGTGGGTGACTTTCAGCCAATTACCAAGAGAGTGTAAGTTCTAGTTTCATTTTAGGAGTGAAAGCCAGCTAATAGACGATCTTGGTTTTTTAATATAAGTATTTCAAATTTTATCTCCTTTCTCAAAGTTTGTTCCTCCTTTTTGAGATCACTTATTGTTCTTATAGTATAAATATGCTGGGCACTCAAGTTAAGCATAGATTAACACCAAAATTAACACTAAATTGACAATCAAGCATTAGACAAGACTCCAATCAAGGAGCTATCAACTCAGATGAAAAACCAAACAGTAAACCACAGCTTAATCAAAGAACCACCAATAATATTCCCGCTAACACTGACAGGGCAAACACTTGTTTATAAACAGAGGGCAAACCCAACCCTCTTCTAAAACTGATGATGTTACCTAGTTGGGTAATGAAATATCTGCAAGAAAAAAATAAAGCTCAGAAATCACTAAGGATCCCACAATAATCCTCCTCCTCCTCCTCCTCCTCCTCCTCCTCCTCCTCCTCCTCCTCCTCCTCCTCCTCCTCCTCCTCCTCCTCCTCTCTTCTCTTCTTCTTCTTCTTCTTCTTCTTCTTCTTCTTCTTCTTCTTCTTCTTTCTTCTTCTTCTTCTTCTTCTTCTTCTTCTTCTTCTTCTTCTTTCCTCCATCTCCTCCTTCTTCCACTTCCTCTTCTTCTTCCTTCTCTTCCTCTTCCTCCTCCTCCTCCTCTTTTCCCTCTCTGCAAACTCTGCTCCCTTCTAGCACTGATGATGTTACCTAGTTAGGTAATGAGACACCTGCAAGAAAACAACTAAGCTCAGAGAGCACCAAGGACCTCACCATTTAATCCCAGAGGGGGCAAATATTCTATGGATTGATATTTCCTTCATGCTTAAGTCCTTTCTTTGCTTCTTCGGATGTTCCATCTCCAATCTTCCACCAGTCTCTTCCCAGGCACCTGTTTTTGTTTGTTTGCATTTTGGCTCCCGGTGAGCCCTGATTCTATCCAGATATGGTCTCAGTGAGTGCATATTAGCACATCCCACTGAAGGAGAGGAAGAAATTGAGTTCAGGCTGTTGCAGTATGGCACTCTTTGTCACAGGGTACAGTTTAACAATTCCTATAACTTTCTTCCCTCCCTCTATGCCAGATGGGGAAACATAGGACAGTTCTGAGTAATACAGTAATTACATGGTTATTAAAAACAGTAATCATATCCGAAGCACCCAAAGCTTTCTAAACAAAAACATTGAAGGGAAATAAGATGGTCATTTTTAAAATGAAGGGTTCCCAATTCTTTGCATATATAAGGGGGGGGGAAAGGAGATGGGGATAAAAGAAGAGAAAGAGGCATAAAAAAAAAACCTTTAAAGATCCTGGGTAAATCTTTAAAACTGGTTAAAACCAAAGGTTTTTTTTTTCCCAGATGCAATAGAAATCAACTATTTTAATTCCTCCGTTAAAACAGCTTATAAAGAGCCAATCTTCACATTGCACTTTCAAAACAAAGAAAACAACCAGCTGGCATTAAGTTTCACGTTTGGTCTAGTGGTTAAGGTTTTGGCCTAGAAACCAAGAGACTTGGAATTCTAGTCTTGCCTTAGGCATAAAAGCTGGTTGGTTAACTCTGGGCCAGAATAAAGAGTGGTATAACAGTGGGCGAACCACTGGACTATAGAAGACCTTCAAGGTCCCTTCCAACTCTGTCATTCTATATTCTAACCAAGCAGAGAAGCAACCTAGAACTAAGGAGAAATTTCCTGAGAGTTAGAACAATTAATCTGTGGAACAACTTGCTTCCAGAAATGGCGAATGTTCCAAACCTGAAAGTTTTTAAGAAGACAGATGGACAGCCATCTGTCAGAATAGAATATAATAGAATAGAATAGAATAGAATTCTTTATTGCCCAAGTGTGACTTGGACACACAAGGAATTTGTCTTGGTGTAAATATTCTCAGTATGCATAAAGAAAAGGTACATTCGTTAAGAATCAAGAATCATAACATACAACACTGAATGATAGTCATAGGGTAAACAAGCAACAAAGTTGCAGTCCTACAATCACAAGTGGGAGGGGATGGGTGATAAGGAGTGATGAGAAGATTAACAGTAATAGTAGTGTACACTTTGTAAATAGTTGAACAGTGTTGAGGGAATTATTTGTTTAGCAGAGTGATGGCTTTCGGGGGGAAAACTGTCCTTGTGTCTAGTTGTTCTGGTGTGCAGTGCTCCATAGCATCATTTTGAGGGAAGGAGTTGAAACAGTTTATGTCCAGGATGTGAGGGGTCTGTAAATATTTTCACAGCCCTCTTTTTGACTCATGCAGTATACAGGTCCTCAATTGAAGGCAGGTGGGTAGTAATTGTTTTTTCTGCAGTCCTAATTACCCTCTGAAGTCTGTGTCTGTCCTGTTGGGTTGCAGAACCAAACCAGACAGTTATAGAGGTGCAGATGACAGACTCAATCATTCCTCTGTAGAACTGGATCAGCAGCTCCTTGGGCAGTTTGAACTTTCTGAGTTGGTGCAGAAAGAACATTCTTTGTTGTTTTATTGTGAAATGGTACAGGCTTTTCTGCCTAAGCAGGGGGTTGGACTAGAAGACCTCCAAGGTCCCTTCCAAATTTTGTTTTTCTATATTCTACCATCACACAGACGTTCACCCCAAAAATCCCTCGCCAGAATGTGGAGTTCCATTTTTATAATCGCAGAAAAAAAAATTGCTTTCTCGCTTCTTCCCAAGAAGCTTCAAGAGCCAAATGCAGCCAGCTTCAGCTGATAGCATCCTGTCAACTAAGCTCCACCGTGTGCATCGTAGTTCTATGTGGCTGATCTTGCCAGATGTTGCAAAACAGGAGAAGTCTAGGATCACCAGATATTTTAATTTACTTCCTTGACTACACTCAGTTTCTCTGGGGCCTTTCCCTTCAGCTGCGGATCGGGTTGAAAGGGAAGGAACGAAAAACAGGGGAAAGCGGTGGGGGGAAAAAAATGAAAAACGCGAGCAATGAGAAATTAGACTCCTTCATTCTCACCCTGTGATAGGATTGTACCTCTTTCGCTTGTTTTGTTTGTTTGTTTTTTGACAGAAAGAGATCTGCTGAACTGTCTTCTGACTCTCTCTGTGTGTGTGAGTAAAATGAGTTTAGATAGAGATAGAGATAGAGATAGAGATCGAGATAGAGATAGAGATCGAGATCGAGATAGAGATAGAGATAGAGATAGAGATAGAGAGACAGACAGATAGACAGAAAGACAGACAGACAGACAGACAGACAGACAGACAGACAGACAGACAGACAGACAGATAATATAGATTATATAGTCATTTCTGGCTCTAGGGGGTGGTGCTCATCTCCATCACAAACCTGAAGAGCCAGTGCTGTCCGAAGACGTCTCCGTGGTCATGTGGCCGGCATGACTAGATGCCGAAGGCGCACGGAACGCTGTTACCTTTCCACCAAAGGGGTCCCTATTTTTCTACTTGCATTTTTACATGCTTTTGGACTGCTAGGTTGGCAGAAGCTGGGACAAGTAATGGGAGCTCACTCCATTACGTGGTGCTAGGGATTCGAACTGCCAAACTGCTGACTCAGGCTCCTTGCTGTCTCCTTCTGGCTCACACAGCAAATATTATTTCAGTTTCCAAACAGCCCTCAACTCTCTCACATATTGACAGGATACTAGCCAGATGAATTCTGATGGATGCTGGTAGGCAGAGGCAGAGGCAGATGCAGATTTTTTCCCCCCTTATTTTCCTCCCCAAAAACTAAGCCCGACCACATAGTTTCATAGCAAAGCTCAGGTATCAAGCTAGTGTCTAATATGGTGAATGTAGACGAAGCGAGAGAGAGGGTGGTAGGAGCTGTATATGAGCCATTGATTTTAATTCACAGTAAATAGGTGTTCTGAGCTCCGGAGTAAAGTGTAGGGGATACACCTGCTACATTACAAACAAATAATTGCAGTCAGAGATTTGAAAGATACACTTAAGTGATCAAGTCAAACTCCAGCACAATTGAGGAATTCAAATTAAAATGTGCCAGAAGTCAAGCTATAGATTCTCTGTTTAGACACATCTAGGGAAGGAAAGTCTTCAGATCTCAAGAATTTATTAGTTCCTCTTAGGATATTAAGGAGGTAGTGACAGATTTTATTTTCCTGGGCTCCAAGATCACCGCAGATGGGGACTGCAGCCAAAAAATTAAGACGCTTGCTCCTAGGGAGGAAAGCTATGGCAAATTTAGACAGCATACTAAAAAGCAGAGACATCCCCCTGCCAACAAAAGTGCGTAATAGAGTCAAGGCTATGATTTTCCCAGTTGCAATGTATGGCTGTGAAAGTTGGACCACAAGGAAGGCTGAGCGCCAAAGAATGGAGGCCTTTGAACTCTGGTGCTGGAGAAGACACCTATGAGTCCCTTGGACTGCAAGGCGATCCAAGTGGTCAGTCCTAGAGGAGATCAACCCTGACTGCTCTTTAGAAGGCCAGATCCTGAAGAGGAAACTCAAATACTTTGGCCATCTAATGAGAAGGAAGGAAGGACTCACTGGAGAAGAACCTAATGCTGGGAACTGTTGAGGGCAAAAGAAAAAAGGATATAACGGAGAATGAGGTGACTGAATGGAGTCACTGAAGGGGTCAGCGTGAGCTTAAATGGACTCCCATGGATGGCAGTGGACAGGAAGGTCTGGAAGAAGGTTGTCAATGTGGTCGCGATGGGTTGGATATGACTTCACGACGAACACCACCACCAAAGGATATTAAATTTAGTAGCTAGAACAATAAAGTGGACAATAGGCCAGAGAATACAGTTGCGGTTGATGGGTTATAGCAGGGTTGTCAAACTCGCAGCCCACTGGCCAGATGCGTCATTTGCTGGCCACGCCCACACCCAGTTTAGCAAAGGGGGAGAAAGTCACGATAGATCACGTGATGACGCTGTCACAACATGAGTTTGACACCCATGGGTTATAGCACATGGATGAGGTAATCTATGCTATGATTGGTTGTTGTGGGAGTAAAGGGAGGGTTTCCTTTTTTCCCTGCCTTTTTCTTATGTGTGCTCTGTAGGCTGTTTGATTTGCCTCATGATGTTCCTGACTGTCTTGTCTGCTGTAAAAAATACATGTTAAATATATTTATTTTTATAAAACTACAAGTTTGTGTCAGTGTCTCTGACTCCATCTTTGGCAGCTGCTTCTCAATTCCCTGATGGTTCCACCAGCAAGATGTTGCTAACATTTCTCCACAATCTGCCTTCATGTAATTTAAATCATGGATTTCCCTCAGTTGAGGGATAACAAGGAACAATTTCTTCCTTGTTATTGACATTCTTTAATGTGTTTGAAGAAGCTATCATTTCTCCTTTCATTCTGGCTACTCTTGGCCGCATCAACAGAGGGATAGTAAGAATATCCTGTGTTGTGCCCCAACATATAACTTTTATATACTGCTGTTGCTCTTTATCCCCATCTAGTGGCTGGAGGAACAAATATGCCCCAACATACAATCTTCATATACTGTTGTTGCTCTCCAGCCCCATCTAGTGGCTGGAGAGACAAATATCAAGTATATTGTTTGAAGCAAACCCAACCCATTTTATCCATCAGCCCACACTCTCAAACCAAGTGCATTCTGGGAAGCCAGACTCCATTCCCTTTGGCATTTGGAGAAGGCAGAAGCACAAAGAAGAATCCATCTTAATCTGTGGCACATGGTCATCCAAGGACCAACCCACATCTCACGCCCAGCATCTCTGGTAAGATTTAAATTGCTTGTATTTATTAATTGTTATGTTCAGCAGTAACACAAGACTGCCTATCTTGCATTTGGTTCTCATTCTATGTATCCCTATTTCCCCCAGTTTCACCATATCCCGCTCTTTCAATAAAGCATCCAGATTGGATTCTATTATTTTTACCATAGATGTCCATCATAGGAGCAGAAGGAATGGGTACAACACCCTCTCATGATGTTATCTAGCTTGGGTAATGAAACGTCTGCAAAAAAACAACCAAGTTCAGAGAGCATCAAGGACCCAGAGCCGCCCTCCTCCTCCTCCTCCTCCTCCTCCCTCCTCCTCCTCCTCCTCCTCCTCCTCCTCCTCCTCCTCCTCCTCCTCCTCCTCTTTCTCCCCACATACCCCATTCCCTTCTAACACTTATGAACTTACCTAGTTGGGTAATAAAACATCTACAAGAAACTACCAAGCTCGGAGAGCACCAAGGACCCCATCCTTCTCCTCCTCCTCCCGTCCATACACCCCACTCCCTTCTGACACTGATGAAGTTCCCCAGTTGGGTCATGAAACGTCTGCAAGAAAACCACCAAGCACCAAGGACCGCTCACAACCCCTTGTATTTTTCCCCTGCAGCTTGTGGGTAGCATTTATCTCATTACGGCAGTCTCTGACAACTTGGGCTTTTATCAACATGTCAATATGTGTGTATATATTTTCTTTTTCTTCTTTCCTACCCCTCCCCTGCTCCCTCCCGTTCCCCCAACCCCCCCTTGCTCTCTCTTTCTTTTCCAAACAGAAAGCAGAGTTCAGTAAATAAAGACAAATGATTGTGCTTCTTTTCTGCGGTTTAGCCCCGGAGCTAAACCGAGCAGGCCTCTTATGGTTGGGGAGCTGCTTCATTGAATGTTCAGGCAGGCCAGTAAAACGACAGATGTACCCAGCCATTCCTTCTTCCCTGCTGTCCGTTAGATTAGGTTCGTTTTATTGGAGATGCCATCAGAAGCCCCAAGGACAAAGGAGTCACGGGAAAGGAAGAGGCACCCTGGTTTTTTCATCCTTGCTGGCCGAAGAAGGCTTAAGGAACTTCCTGATCCTTGCAAAGGTTGCCATGTTCGTTTGGGTGAAGGACTGGGGGGAACCCCAATCTCGAAAGAGGCGGTGCGTTTCAATCCTACATTCTTGAAGAATTATTGCTAAGGAAGATCACAATGGCAGGAAGCTGGCGGTGGCTTGGATCTTTGATTCGAAGGAACAGTATGAAAATGCAGTAGAATTCACACTGGAGCAAATGTACTTCCCTCTGTAGAATAGTTCCTTCCTTCCTTCTTTTCCTTCCTTCTTTTTTCTCTCTCTTTCTATCTCCCTCCCTCCCTAAATACCTCCTTCCTTCCTTCCTTCCTTTCTCTCTTTCTACCTCCTTCCCTCCCTAAATACTTCTTCCTTCCTTTGTTCCTTCCTTTTTCTTTCTTGCTCACTTTCTACCTCCCTCCTTCCCTCTCTAAATACTTCCTCCTTCCTTCCTCCCTCCTTCCCTCCCTCCCTCCCTTTCTTTCTTTTTCTTTTTTTTCTTTCTTTCTCTCTACCTCCCTCTCTAAAACCACCTTCCTCCTTCCTTCCCTCCCTCCCCTCCTTTTCTCCCTTTCTCTCTACCTTCCTCCCTCCTTCTTTCCTTCCTTCCTACCCTCCCTCTCTCCCTCCTTTCTTCCTTTCTCTCTTTCTACCTCACTCCCTCCCTAAATACCTCCTCCTCCCTCCCTCCTCCCTTCTTTTTTCTTTTTCCTTTCTTTCTCTTTTCCTACTTCCCTCCCTCCCTAAAACCACCTCCTTCCTTCCCTCCCTCCCTTCTTCCTTTCTCCCTTTCTCTCTAACTCCCTCCCTCCCTCCTTCCTTCCTATTGATGGAAGTTAAAACCCACCCCTCTCCTAGGAAAATGAAATATTTTAGGATATACTAAAAAGGCAGAATATTTCCCTAAAAAGAAAATTAGAAACTCAGAGAGGCAGAAATTCACACACACACCCCACCTTTGCTAACGGACCATTACTCTGGCCTAAGCCATCTATTTTACATAACAAAGATCTACTCCAGATAGAGCTAGAATAGGAATTGCCTAAAGCCCTTTCATTAAATCATCATCCAGCAAGGCTCAACCAAACCTGGGACTCAGGACAGCCTACATAGTTGCCCCTGCATGGCCCCATGGGAGTCTGACAACCAATCAGAATACAAGCTCAAATTCAAACCCCAATAGAGGGTATAAAACCCAGGGACTCTCAGCATCTCGGCCCTTCTTTCTTCACCCAAGGCGTGTGATCCTGTCCACCATTAAACCATCTTTCCAAGCAGTCACCATGCTTCCAGTATCTTTCTTCCCCACTTGGAACTGAACCCAGAAGGATATTTCTTTCAACAATCCCTTGCTTTCTCCCTTTCTCTCTACCTCCTTCCCTCCTTCCTTCCTACTGTCCCTCCTTCCTTCCCATCCTCCCTCCCTCTTTCCTTCCTTCCTTTGTCCCTTTCTCTCTACCTTCCTTCCTCCTTCCTTCCTTTCTCTCTTTCTCTCTACCTCCCTCCCTCCTTCCTTCCTACTGTCCCTCCTTTCCTTCCCATCCTCCCTCCCTCTTTCCTTCCTTCCTTTGTCCCTTTCTCTCTACCTTCCTTCCTCCTTCCTTCCTTCCTTTCTCTCTTTCTCTCTACCGACCCACCTCCACCTTTCCTTCCTGCTTTCCCAGACAATCTGGATCAAAATAATAGGATGCTGTTAACACAGTCCCTCAGGAGATATTAGCTATACGTCTTCATTTCGGCAAAATCTGCAGCGTTCTGACACCTTGAAAAATATGGACCTGGTGGAGCATAATTTTCTAGGATTGTACAAAGACTCTTATTTATTTATTTTTGTTATTATTGCATCCATTGTTAATAGTAAAGGATCCCCCTTTTAATGCCTCTATTATATTTATGCCATAATGTTCCAGCAATAATATTGTGGAGTAGGAGTGGAGGGAGACAGGAAGATTTTCTGCTGATGCTTCCCTTCCATACTTCTATTTGTTTCATGATCACTTGAATTGATGGCCATAAGCAAATGATTTTAGCAGGGTTTGTCTTACCTGGGGGAATAAACCATACTTTCTCCAGAACATTTGAGCGTGGGGCAAGGGTGGGCTTCAAAAATTTTAGCAAGGGGTTCTCTGCCCCTTGACGGCTGGCAAGAAGCCGTTGTGACCTTTTAGCTTTTTGATCATCTCCATTGAGTGTATGTAGATGCTGTTTATCTCTACGTGTCTGTTGATGGCTGATCTGTTTGAGTCCCAGGCTTCCAAGAATTTTCAAGCATTTTTTATTTATTTATTTATTTTTATAAATAAATTTTATTAATTTTACAATTGAAACAAACCAACAACACATACACAAATGAAAGAAAAGAAAAGAAAAAAAGGAGAAGAAAATAGAAAGAAAAAAATAGAAAACGATTAAATGTGAGAATGTTTTTAATTGTTTTCTAGCATTTTTTAGACTGAGCCCGGTCTAGGATGCTCAGGGTTCCCGAGTTGAAACTATGGTTGAGTCTTGTTCTGACTCAAACCCTTTTTCAATAAAACAAACATGAACCAAAGGGAACAGAAACCTTTTAATGATTCTTACAAATCCCTGGTTAAAAGGCGGATGCAAGCTAATTAACTTTGATAAGCACGAGCCTCCCCAAAACTGTGTGAAGCTGCCAAGAATAACAGATAAGAAATATTTTACAACACAAGAGTCTTCAAATACCAACTTAAGATACTGCAATGTTCACGAGACTCGAGTTTCAAAATTTCTTTGCTTTCTGCAAGGAACGTTCGCTTCACAGCTGGCTTTTATCTTCTTGACGGAGGGGCCATTACCTTGCAGCCTTACTCCCGAGTCACCCGTGCTGTTGCAGCTGCTCTTTCCTGCAAACAATCCTTCGTGCATGCGCACTTTGCACAGGCTCCTCGGGAAACTCTTCATCGCTGCTGCCAGCCCCCACAATCTCTAAAGGCAGCAGTCCACTCCCTAATGGTCCTGGCCCCTCATCTGAGTCCTCACTCTCCTCAGCCGTCCACACCTGTTGCTGGATAACCACAACCAGTCTGTCCATGTGTTGTGAGATTAAGGAGTTTTCATCATGTCTTCTGACTATTGGTTGGCATTCATGGATGCTTTTTGCTATTCTGCCTGTTTGTCCTACCTAGCGACTGTTATAATTCTTCCACTACTGGGGGAAAAGAAAACACAGTTTTGCCTTCATTCTTTTGCATGAGAATTAACACGGATTTGTCTCCATGTAAGGATTTTCTCTGGGAAAAAATAATAATAATGGTGCAATGTTTTCTTTTGCCATTCTCCCACATTTTCATTTGTTCTGCTGATGAAGACTAATATGACAATTTGGGAAATGGTGTGCAATTTCAACTCATTTTTGAGATGCCAGTTGCCTTTATTGCAATGGCTTTTTAATTGATAATCCAAGCAAAGTTTTGCATCCTGTCTCATGGTGGCTGCTACTAATTCTATTAATTTACAGCAAAGCGGCCAGGCATTCTGCTGAAATTTTGTATTTTCTTTGTAACACAGCTATCACAACAGACAGCAACCCGGGTGGCGTATGGCAAATTGTTCCTTTTTTTAGCGCTTTTATTGAAAATCAAGATACTGGATTTGCCCGATTACAATAATGAAGCTGATGATTTCCAATCTGTTTAATAAAGAACTTATGGATAGGAATATTTCTATTAAATTAACCAGCTGGTGCTATGGTGCTCTCTCTCTCTCTCTCTCTTTTTTTTTTTTTTTGCACTCTTTTTAAAGAATAGCTGGGAAAAGAATATTCATTATTAAAAACAAAGACACTGTTTGTAATCATTGATTAGTCTCACACCTCAGCATGATTTCTGTTTTAGAGGTTTGTCATTATAGGATAATATTTTGGGAATTTGGGGACTGAAAAAAAGAAATGGTGGCAGTAAGCATTGTATCTGAAACAGAGAACAAAGAGATATGTTGATGAAAAGGGGATTGGAGACTAAAACATATGAAGAATGATTGCAGGAATTGGGTATGCCTAAGGGACGTGGTGGCTCAGTGGCTAAGAGGCTGAGCTTGTCGATCAGAAAGGTCACCAGTTTAACAGTTTGAATCCCTAGCACCAGGGTGGGATTCAAATGTTTTAACAACCGGTTCTGTGGGCATGGCTTAGTTGGTGGGCGTGGCTTGGTGGTCATGTGACTGGGTGGACATGGCTTGGTGGTCCTATTATTGCCTGCGTGTGGCCAACTCAATATCACTCACATTGAGGCATGCATCTCCTTGCCTGGCCTCCCATGACTGTGGGGATGCTGCAACAGTCGTAAATGTGAAAAACAGTCACTTTTTTCACTGCCATTGTAACTTTGAATGGTCACTCCACACAAGCAAAGTACCAGTAAAGGAAGGGAAAAAAACTCCAGAGATGTTCCAGAGACAGGAAGTCTAGTCCTGCCAAGAATGTAATAAGGGTCAACAGAGAGGCAGTTTCTGTAAGCAACACCAGAATGTTCCTGCCTTCCTTACAGGATTAGGCCAGTAATTTCTTCTAACAACCGGTTCTCCGAACTGCTTAGAATGTTAACAACCGGTTCTAGCTAATAGGTGCGAACTGGTAGAATCCCACCCCTGCCTAGCACCGCATAACAGGGTGAGCTCCCATTACTTGTCTCAGCTTCTGCCAACCTAGCAGTTCGAAAGCATGTAAAAAAAAACGCAAGTAGAAAAATAGGGACCACTTTGGTAGGAAGGTAAGAGCGTTCCGTGCGCCTTCAGGCATTTAGTCATGCCAGCCACATGACCACGGAGACAGTCTTCGGACAGCGCTGGCTCTTCAGCTTTGTAACGGAGATGAGCACCACCCCCTAGAGCCGGAAACGACCGGCACATATGTGCAAGGGGAACCTTTACCATTACCTTTAATTTAATGAAAAGAAGGACTAGGGGTGACATGATAGCGTACCAATATTTGAAGGGCTGCCACAAAGAAGAGGGAGTCAACCTATTTTCCAAAGCACCTGAAGGCCAGTTAAGGAACAATGGATGGAAACTAATCAAGGAGAGGTTCATCCTAAAAATAAGGATAAATTTTCTGACCATGAGAACAATCAACCAATGGAACAGCTTGCCTTGTGAAGTTGTGGGAAGTCTCACTTGAGACGTTCAAGAAGAGACTGGACTGCCATTTGTCAGAAATTGTGTAGGGTCTCCTGCTTGGGCAGGGGGTTGGATTAGATGGCCTACAAGGCCCCCTCCAACTCTGCTATTCTATTCTATTCTATTCTATTCTATTCTATTCTATTCTATTCTATTCTATTCTATTCTATTCTATTCTATTCTACTCTACTCTACTCTACTCTACTCTACTCTACTCTACTCTACTCTACTCTACTCTACTCTACTCTACTCTACTCCTGGAATGCACTATCTGACTCTGCAGTTACATCCTCAAACCCCCATTCCTTTACCCTCAAACTAACCTCTATTGCTCTCACCCCATTCCTAAGACGTCTGTAAGGGGCATGCATAAGTGCACCATTGTGCCCACTGTCCCTGTCCTATTGTCCCCATTTATTCTTACCTATTTCCTGTATTCTTAGTCATGTTTATACTTATACCTATTATCTTGTAAGCGATTGACAAATCAAATAAATAAATAAATAAATACATTTTTACACACACACACACACACACACACACACACACACACAGAGGAGTATAAAATATGCACTGGAATAATAATTGAAATGCAAGCACTGTCAGGATTGTAATATACATAGCACTTTTATTTTAAATATTTGTATTGTATTTTGTATTTTAATGTTTTAATTTTTCAATAAAGGTTTATTTATAATAAAAAAAATAATGTGCAATTGTCCTCCGATGGTCCATGATGTCACATAGAATCGGACACAACTTTGCAATTAAGAACAACAACAACTGCCTTCTTATACAGACTTAGTGATGCGTAACATTGACTTGATTTACTTCTGAGTAGACCCATATAGAATTGTCCCCCTCCCCCCCAAATATATATATATAAAATGCATAAAACTCAAGTGTTTCTTTTGCAATTTTCTTCCTCAGTGGCTACAGTGTGGGAAGAAAAATCCTTCTCTTGAGTTTTGTCTCTTACTTCTGATTTGGTTAATAATAAAAATAATAACCGCTGCAATATGTTTTGATACAGATTAGATTTAATGGTGAGTTCAAGGACTGAGTTAATGTTATGTTCATACTACATAGATCATTTTATTAGGCTTTCCCCCCCTTCTTTGATGTTTAGGTTATTAAAATAAATGAATGTAGGGGTTTATTTAAGTGCAGAGTCAGTAGTGTTATATAGTTGCTTGTATGCTGTATTTCAACAAAGTAATTTTTTTAAATAATCCCTCCTCCTTTCTTCTTCTTCTTCTTCTTCTTCTTCTTCTTCTTCTTCTTCTTCTTCTTCTTCTTCTTCTTCTTCTTCTTCTTCTTCTTCTTCTTCTTCTTCTTCTTCTTCTTCTTCTTCTTCTTCTTCTTCTTCTTCTTCTTCTTCTTCTTCTTCTTCTTCTTCTTCCCTAACCTATAAGCACCAGCTGTCTGGCATTAAATATCTTTCTAGCACTGATGATGTTTCTTAATGAAACATTTGCAAGAAAATAAGAGATTTGCTAAGTATCCCTCATTTCAACCCTAAGCTACAAATATTCTTTTTTTATTGATAAATATCTTTCTTTTCTCTTTAATTTCCCTTCCTATCCTGGTCATACCTATAGAGCCAACCTGGGGAAAAACCATAATACAAAATTCAGCCTAACCAGTTGCTCCTATGAAACGTCTCAGAAAAAAAAGAGTTCAAGCTTTGCAATTCCATAAGATTTCTAAATTTCTCCTGCCCTAAACCACTGTATTTTATACCCCTGTTTTACTAAAACACAACAATGCTCTGTTGTTGTTTTTTTAAGGAAAAAAAAACCTACAGTACAATAGTTTGAAGAGAGATCTATCTGGATGAAAAAGAAAATATTTATGGAATGGCTGGTGGTTACAGATTTTACTCATTTTTTTTTTTCCTGTAAGCCTCTGAATATTTATTATTTGATCTTATGGCTTTGCTTTGTGTTGACATTTTCAAGTTTAAAAACAAAATCAACTTCAACTTTTGTCTAAAGGAAAATGGCTGTCTGGAGAAACAGCAGTACAGTTTAGGTTCATTTGCCTAGAGGCAGCATCAAATGTGCAGTCAGAGAAAATAATGTGTCCTTTGATGCAATACATCACCTGAGGGTGTTGTTGTCCAGCATAAGAAAGGGAGAAAGGGAGATTCGAAAAATCAAAAGCCTTCCATTGCATCTGACACTGCTTGGAAGATGGAGGACGCTAAGAAGATGAAGCAGAAGACACAACCAACTAAAGAGAACAAGGAAGCCTTGCTCTGTGTGTTTCATATACAGCATAGAATAATAATAGGGTTGGGAGGGAGCTTGGAGGTCTTCTAGTCCAATCCCCTGCTCGGCCAGGAGACCCTCTTAATGTCCCCAATTCAGGTCTAAATCTGGTGCTGAGGCCGATGAAAGACGCCAGACACGAGGTGCAGGTTTTCTGATTGCTTTTTATCGGATTACTCCGAGGAAAAGGAATCCTGGACAAAATGCCAAGAACCGAGAACAAAGGATTAAGGAAGCTTTATACATTTTCACTAAAGGAGAAGGCAGGACAAGGCAGGATAAGAAATATCATCTAATAAACATTTTAGTAGTAATTCTACAATTTGCTCTATTGGTCTCTACCATGTTTTCCCGAAAATAAGACCCTGTCTTATATTTTTGCCACCAAAAAGGCACCAGGTCTTATTTTCGGGGGATGTCATCCACTGACTAACCTCACTTGCGTGCATCGCCCCCCCAGCCTCGTTTTTGCTATCAGAGGCCTTCAGGAATTTCTTCTGTGGCCAGCAAAACCTCTGCAGCTGATCTCTGAGGTTTGGATCGATCCAGAGCTTTGCTATCAGCTGCAGAGGCCTTCAGGAAAGCCTTTCCAGCCTTGCCGGCTGCAGAAGAAATGGGCTGGCAAGGGCAGGTGTCAAGGTGTGTGAAGCTGTCCGAAGGTAAGTAGTAGGCAGTTCCACCACCACCCCCAATCCCCACCCTAGCTTAATTTTTATCCATGCACTCTGGAGTGGGTGGGATCTTAATTAGGGTTTATTTTGGGGGTAGGGCTTATATTGGGCACATGTGTAAAAATCAAGCTAGGACTTACTTTCAGGGTAGGTCGTATTTTCAGGGAAACAGGGTAGCTGTCCCTATTCCTAAGCCTTGACTAAGGGTTATCTAATACAGTGGCCCCCAACCTTTTTTGTACCACGGACCGGTACCGGCATCACAAAATGATCCACGGACCGGTACCGGCATCAGCACGCACGACCAAGGCAAGGCGAGCCGAGCGAGCAGCGAGCCAGCCATCCCCCGCTTCTCCCCGCCACCTTCAACTCCTCCTTTGTACCTTCTCGCAGTCGATGGGCTTTTTGAGCTCTTTCTTAATCTCCTCCTGAGTAACGCGAGACTCCACCGCCATTGGGACGGCTCTTCGTTCGAAGCCGCCCCCCCCCTTCAATGAAACTAAGGCACGAGGATTCCTTCAGCAACCAAACGCTGCTTTCCATCCAACCGACGACCGACAAGCTCACCCGGAAGCACTTTCTCAAGCGCCATCAAAACAAGATGGTGGCGCCCAAGCAAAGTAGGCAGCCCAGTACAAAATGATCCACGGACCGGTCCCGGTCCGGGGCCCGGTGGTTGGGACCACTGATCTAATACACATTCTATTTGCTCCAGGCCATCTCTACCCCTAACTTCCAGCTGAGGTTTGCAAGATGCCTAACTCTTTCTTACTTTGATCAGCTTTCTAACTACCCAAAATTGTTACAAGTTTTACACATGCATATTTCCTGTGAATAACCAGTATATGTTCTTGCCAGACAGATTCTAAAACTACTGGCTTCCTGATTTACTTTCAAGTTGCTTTATTTTAGTAGATAGCCCATCACTACCATTCTGGACAAATGGCTGCCCAATCTCTTCTTCAAAGAACTCCAGTGATAGACCAACCACAACTTCTAAAGGCAAGTGTTTCTACTAATTCATTGTTTGGTCAAATGTTCAACTTATAATTACATAGATTGTGTGCCTATGTTTACTTCTCTTCTGTCATGTTCTCATCATATGCTAAATAAACAAATAACAACCTGGATAACTTAAGCTCCCCAAATTGCCTTATCAGAATTGTGGATACTGAAAGTTTCTGGTGTTGAACTCTGTGCATATGGAAGACAGAAGAATCTGCACTATTCAATACTGTAGGTGGATGGTGTGGGAAGCCCCACCCCCCTAGAAAAATGAAATCCTTTGAGGAATATTTAAAAGGCAGAAATTTATATTTCCCTAAATGAGAAATACAGAAACATGTTTTTAGAGGCAGGAAGCAGCCCTCAATTCTTTCTTAATAGTTCACAGCAGATGCCAGCACTTAAGAGATAAGGAACTTATTGAAAGACGAATCCAACTCTCTAGATGGCTCTATTCATAAGCAAAGCAAATACTGCAGGCAGAAATCCATTCAAGACAGGATATTTCAAAACTGCTTGCACAAAATTTTGATAGCTAACAAATGCAGAGTGATAGGATGACAAGCAGCCTCACCCAAGATCCAACCCAGGATGAAAGCCATTCACCACAATAGGACTTGCCCAACACTCCTTCAGAACACAAGCCCCTTCATTGCAGTTCCAACTTCAAAGTCACAGAAACCTGGGAGCTCAGATAAACAATAAAGTCAGAATAAACAATAAAGTTGACCAGATTAGCTGAGACAAGCACCTAGGATTTGCATTTCCTCTTTTGCCTATAGAGCCAGCTATGACCCCTACATGACCCCATAGGAATCGGACAACAGTCAATAGAATACTAAACAATATCTTCTTGCACAGGAACAGGAAGCTCAAATAGAAAGCCCAAAAAAGGTACAGTATAAAAACCCACTGACTCTCAACTCCATTTGGTCAGCTGCCCAGAATCACATGTGGTTCTGTTTCATCTCAATCACATATTAAACAGTACTGTGACCTTTTTTATACAACTACATTTCATGTCCGATACAATCTATACATTCTATTTCTTTCCAATCAGCCTCCATGTTTCCAGTGTCTTTCTCCCAGCTTGGTACTGAACCAGATGGATATTTCTTCCAACAACTGTTTCCAGTTTTCAATTTTCCCAATTCTTAACAAAAAAGGGAGGGGAACAATAATACATAGTAGGTACAGTTTAGCCAGCCTGCAATTTTTCTCTTGTGTGCAAATTATATTAGGGAGTGTTCATTTTGTTTTAATGCATTGCTTAGTGCTCTTCAAAAAAAAAAAAAAAAAAAAGGAATTATATTGCTCCCTGGATGGTCTCAACATGCTGACATATTATTTTTCAGCATGGGAATGTTAGTTCTCAAACCCAAATGCTAGCAAGAGCTTTTAAACAAGCCACAGCATCTCAAGGTGAACAGCAACGCACGTCTCTGTCAGATATTTCATCTTCCCCCTTTTTCAAGCTGAGATGTTGGGAAACAAGATCAAGTGTTTGAAATGCAAAAGAGAAATGACTTCCAGCAGAAGCTTGTCTTGCTGTTCACTCTGGGAGACCAGAGCTTAAAATGCTTGCTTCATGGCAAAACATCAGCCTGAGTCAATCCATGTTTATTTGTTGAGTTTTCTTTTGGTTTCTTTTTCTTTTTAATGCTGTCTTTGTGTGTGTGTTTGTGTGTGTTTGTGTGCACGAGTGTATATGTGCGCTTACCTGGCAAAGAATAGCTGTTGGTGAAGCTGAAGAGTTGGTAAAAATGAAATGATAATTCTCCTCTTACTAAATATGGCTAAATTCGACATTATATTTGTCTGTGAAACATGGCTCAATGCATCTCTCCCTGACTCCATTACCACAGTAAGAGACGAACATGTTTACTGATCAGATCGTGAAATCCGTAGAGGAAGTGGTGTTGCTATCTTCTATAAAAAGTCCCTACATCTAAAAAACATCCAAGTTACCCAAGAGCTTGCTCTTCCTGAGATCATCATCTGTGAACTATCCTTAAATATCTCATTTCGATTCTTACGATGTTATAGAGCACCTGATTATGACATCGAACATGTAAACAAGCTAAATTCACTACTAACATGGGCAACATCCTGCCCACACGCTTTTATCTTTCTTGGTGACTTCAATCTACCTCATATTAACTGGACCCTAAACAAATGTACAATTGAACCCATACATGAAACCTTCTACAATGCTGTTACAAATCTGGGACTGGAACAACTAGTAACCAACAATACTAGACTGAACAACTGCCTCGATCTCATCTTCTGCAATAGTTTGAATTTAATATACGGAATACAAACTAAAGAACCCTTTTCCAACAGTGACCACAACATGATTGACTTTTGTCTCAACATACACCCACACAAAAATCATCACAATGATGTAATCCCCACTTATAACTTCAAAAAAGGCAACTATGATCTTATGGACAACGATCTCTCATCCCTTGATTGGCAATTTCTATTCACTGGATGTAATACTGTTGAAGACCATTACAACATATTTTTACTGGAAGTCAAAAGAGTCATCAAACTATATGTACCAACAACAACTCCCAAAACAACAACAACAACAAAAACAGATTACCCATAACAATAAGGAAACTTCAATCCAAAAAGAGACCACTCTGGTGGAAAAACAAATCTAGTCATGTTGCCAATTTCAAAAGCCGAAACAAAAATTTATGCCACCAGATAAAGACTGAATGCACCAATTATCACATTAAACAAGAGGAAAACCTTCTACACACCAATTCCACCCACGCTTTTTACAATTTTGTAAACAACAAACTAAAAGACTCAAGGTCTTTCCCACCCCTGATAGGACTTAATGCTAAAGATGCAACGACAACACCATTAAAGCCAATATCTTTAATACATTCTTTGGCTCAGTATTTGTAAACAGCAATGGATCATGCCCAGTATTTCCTAGCCGAACCACAGAAAATTACAATGATCTAATACATATCGATTTTACAGAAGACAATGTTGAAAAAGCACTATGCAATCTAAAACCATCTCTATCTATTGGACCGGACGGAATATGTGCCTACTTCTTAAATAAGCTATCCACTGCCATAGCCGAACCTCTAAGCATAATCTTTGAAAAATCTTTCAGGACCAGCTCCTTGCCTAACCTATGGTCACAAGCCACGGTCATCCCCATCTTCAAAAAGGGAGACCCCAGCCTAGTTGAAAATTACAGACCAATCTCCTTATGCTGCATCACTTGTAAAGTCATTTAAATCAATTATTAACCAATCCATTGTCCTCCACTTAGAGACAAACAACCTACTCTCCAATAAACAATTTGGTTTCAGAAAAAAACTATCCTGTAATCTGCAACTCTTACACTGCAAAAACATATGGACTACACAACTTGATCAGGGCAAAGCAATAGACACAATTTACATAGACTTCTGTAAAGCCTTTGATTCAGTGGTACACAGTAAACTACTCCTAAAACTAAAATCTTATGGTATCTCTGGACAACTGCATAACTGGATAAAAGCATTTCTGTCAAACAGACAAATGGTCAAAATTGGGAGTGTCCTATCAAATTCTATATCTGTCAATAGTGGTGTCCCCCAAGGCAATGTTCTAGGACCAACTCTCTTCATACTCTACATAAATGACCTCTGCGATCATATTAAGAGCAACCATTCAAAAAGATCTTGACTATGTATAAGAATGGTCAAACAAATGGCAACTTCAAATCTCAACAAATAAATGCTCTGTCTTACATATTGGCAAAAAAAATCAGAAAATAAAATACAAGCTGAATAGTCAAGATCTTGTTGATGATCCAAGCTCTGTCAAGGATCTTGGAATACTCATCTCTAATGATCTAAGTGCTAGAGCCCACTGTAACTACATAGCCAAAAAGGCGTTAAGAGTTGTTAACCTAATCCTATATAGCTTTTTCTCTGGTAATATTACACTACTAACTAGAGCATACAAAACATTTGCTAGACCAATACTCGAATACAGCTCATCAGTCTGGAACCCACATTACATATCTGATATTAGCACAGTTGAGAAAGTCCAGAAATATTTCACAAGAAGAGTTCTCCACTCCTCTACTCGTTGTAGAATACCTAATGCCACCAGACTTGAAATTCTAGACCTAGAAAACCTTCAATTACGCCGTCTTCAGTCTGATCTAAGTATGGTATATAAAATCATACATTGCAATGTCCTACTTGTCAATGAATACTTCAGATTCAACCATAATAATACAAGAGCACACAATAGATACAAACTCAAGGTTAACCTCACCAAACTTGCAGGAAATACGACTTCAGCCACAGAGTGGTCAATGTCTGGAATACTCTACCTGACTCTGGTTTCTTCCCCAAACCCTTTAACCTTAGACTGTCTACTATTGACCTCACCCCTTTCCTAAGAGGTCTGTAGGGGGCGTGCATAAGCGTACCAATGTGCCTATCGTCCCTGTCCTATTGATTCTTTTTATTTTACTTACATGTATCCATTTCATGTATTCATAACTATGTTTTTACTTATACCTATTATCTTGTAAGCGATTGACAAACCAAAATAAATAAATAAATAAATAAATAAATAAATAAATAAATAAATAAATAAATAAATAAATAAATAAATAAATAACATTTATTGAATTGAAGAGTGGGAAGGGACTTTGGAGTTCCTGCTCAAGTAGAACTTACTTTATACCATGCCGGACAAATGGCTGTCCAAGAAACAACGGATGGAAACTAAGTATGACTTCAGCAACAGAGTGGTCCATGCCTGGAATGCACTACCTGACTCTGTTGTTACATCCTCAAACTCCCACTCCTTTAACCTTAAACTATCCACTATTGATCTCACCCCATTCCTAAGAGGTCTGTAAGGGGTGTGCATAAGTGCAAATCATGCCTCCTGTCCCTGTCCTATTGTCCCCATTTATTTGTACCTATTTTCTGTATTCTTACTCATGTTTATACTTATACCTATTATCCTGTAAGTGATTGTCAAACAAACAAACAAACAAATAAATAAAGTAATCAAAGAGAGAAGCGACCTGGAATTAAGGAGAACCTTCCCAACAGTTAGAACGATTAAACATTGGAACAGCTTGCCTCAAGAAATCGTGGGTGCTCCATCACTGGAGATTTTTAAGAAGAGACTAGACAGTCACTTATCTGAAATGGTATAGATTCTCCTGCTTGAATATAAATTCTTAGTCCATTCCATATTTTCTATTCTGTTCTGTTCTGTTCTGTTCTGTTCTGTTCCTTTCCATTCCATTCCATTCCATTCCATACCATGCTTTCTCTTCTCTTCTCTTCTCTTCTCTTCTCTTCTCTTCTCTCCTCTCCCCTTCCCTTCCCTTCCATTCCATTCCATTCCATTCCATTCCATGCTTTCTCTTCTCTTCTCTTCTCTTCTCTTCTCTTCTCTTCTCTTCTCTTCTCTTCTCTTCCCTTCCCTTCCCTTCCATTCCATTCCATTCCATTCCATTCCATTCCATTCCATTCCATGCTTTCTCTTCTCTTCTCTTCTCTTCTCTTCTCTTCTCTTCTCTTCTCTTCTCTTCTCTTCTCTTCTCTTCTCTTCTCTTCCTTCTTCCTTCCATTCCATTCCATTCCATTCCATCCCATTCCATCCCATGCTTTCTCTTCTCTTCTCTTCTTGTCTCTTCACTTACTTATTCCACGTTTTCTCTCTTCTCTTTCCTTTCCTTCCTCTTTGTCGTCTTTCTCTTCTTTCTCCTCTCCTCTCCTATGTTTATTCTATTCTATTCTATTCTATCCTGTCCTATCCTGTCCTATCCTATCCTATTCCATTCCATTCCATTCCATATTTTCTATTCTATTCTATTCTTATTCTATCCTGTTCTATTCTGTTCTACTCTACTCTACTCTACTCCATTCCATTCCATTCCATTCCCTTCCATTCCATTCCATTCCATTCCATTCCATTCCATTCCATTCCATTCCATTCCATATTTTCTATTCTATTCTATTCTATTCTATTCTATTCTATTCTATTCTATTCTATTCTATTCTATTCTATTCTATTCTATTCTATCCTATCCTATCCTATTCTATCCTATCCTATCCTATTCCATTCCATTCCATTCCATTCCATTCCATGCTTTCTCTTCTCTTCTCTTCTCTTCTCTTCTCTTCTCTTCTCTTCTCTTCCCTTCCCTTCCATTCCATTCCATCCCATTCCATCCCATGCTTTCTCTTCTCTTCTCGTCTCGTCTCTTCACTTACTTATTCCACGTCTTCTCCCTTCTCTTCTTTCCTCTTTGTCGTCTTTCTCTTCTTTCTCCTCTCCTCTCCTATGTTTATTCTATTCTATTCTATTCTATTCTATTCTATTCTGTTCTGTTCTGTTCTGTTCTGTTCTATCCTGTCCTATCCTATCCTATCCTATTCCATTCCATTCCATATTTTCTATTCTATTCTATTCTTATTCTATCCTGTTCTATTCTGTTCTACTCTACTCTACTTTACTCCATTCCATTCCCTTCCCTTCCCTTCCATTCCATTCCATATTTTCTATTCTATTCTATTCTATTCTATTCTATTCTATTCTATTCTATTCTATTCTATTCTATCCTATTCTATTCTATCCTATTCTCTTCTCTTCTTCTCTTCTCTTCTCTTCTCTTCTCTTCTCTTCTCTTCTCTTCCATTCCATTCCATTCCATTCCATTCCATTCCATTCCATTCCATTCCATTCCATCTCATGCTTTCTCTTCTCTTCTCGTCTCTTCTCTTCACTTACTTATTCCACGTCTTCTCCCTTCTCTTCTTTCCTCTTTGTCGTCTTTCTCTTCTTTCTCCTCTCCTCTCCTATGTTTATTCTATTCTATTCTATTCTATTCTATTCTATTCTATTCTATTCTATTCTATTCTATTCTATTCTATTCTATTCCATTCCATTCCATATTTTCTATTCTATTCTATTCTTATTCTATCCTGTTCTATTCTGTTTTACTCTACTCTACTCTACTCTACTCTACTCTACTCTACTTTACTCCATTCCATTCCATTCTATTCCATATTTTCTATTCTATTCTATTCTATTCTATTCTATTCTATTCTATTCTATTCTATTCTATTCTATTCTATTCTATTCTATTCCATTCCATTCCATTCCATTCCATTCCATTGCATTCTATTCCATTCCATTCCATTCCATTCCATTCTATTCTTCTTGAAAGCCTCCAGTGATGAAGCATCCACACCTTTGGAGGAAAGGCGTTCCACTGATTAATTGTTCTCACTGTTTGAGCAGGAGGCGTAAAAGAATCTAACAATGAGAGGTGCTGCCATCATCATATCATCAATATCGTACAAATAATTTAATTACATAATTCAGATGTATGATGAAAATCCGTATTTCTGATGTTTGCATGGTGATGTCACCGCATGTGGGCTGTCATTCCGGTAAACCTACAAGTTGTGCAAAGATTTGATCACACCATTGGGACTAGTGTCTAGATTTTTTTTAAAACCACCATCTGCAGATATCCCAGCAGTCAAGCAAGCTGGCCGTAAGGCATAGTGTCTGGGGTGATTTGAAGAGAGGAGTTTCCTATGGATTCCTTAATCTGATTTTCATTTTCTGGTAAAGTACCAGACAATGAAACAGCTCAGAGAACACAAGTATGGGTGATACACATGGATAGATATATGCATAAAATCCTTTGAAACACCAAGATAACTTAATGGGTGTACAAACCACATTCTAAGACCGCAAATCAAATTTTGGGTGTGCATGAGATTGAACAGATTGCCCCAACTGTTCAATTTCATGAGTTAGGGACAATCCCTAATGTGGAAAACCATGGAGAAAATGGACCTAATTTAAAATTGGTTTAGGAGTAGAAAATTACTTGATTGCTCATCATCATCATCATATCGTTTTATCTGTGTGTTTCAAATCTTGTCCATTTTTGCCATTTCTCTCTGGGAAAAAGAAAGAAAGAAAGAAAGAAAGAGAGAGAGAGAGAGAGAGAGAGAGAGAGAGAGAGAGAAAGAAGAAAGAAAGAAAGAAAGAAAGAAAGAAAGAAAGAAAGAAAGAAAGAAAGAAAGAAAGAAAGAAAGAAAGAAAGAAAGAGGAGAGGAAGGTAGGAAGGAAGGAAGGAAGGAAGGAAGGAAGGAAGGAAGGAAGGAAGGAAGGAAGGAAGGAAGGAAGGAAGGAAGGAAGAAAGTGAAATGAGAAGCATAGAGATCAGAGAGAGAGGGTAGATAGATAGAGAGAGAGAGAGGAATGTAGGTATATATATATATATATATATATATATATATATATATATATATATATATAGATAGATAGATAGATAGATAGATAGATAGATAGATAGATAGATATAGATATAGATATAGATATAGATATAGATATATATATAGATATAGATATATATATATATATATATATATATATATAGAGAGAGAGAGAGAGAGAGAGAGAGAGAGAGAGAGAGATGGAGAGATACAGATAGATGATAGATAGATAGATAGATAGATAGATAGATAGATAGATAGATAGAAAGATAGAAAGATGAATAGATAGATAGATAGATAGATAGATAGATAGATAGATAGATAGATAGATAGATAAAAGTGATAGATATAAGAGATAGAAAGATACATAGAGATAGGTAGAGAGAGACAGGCAGGCAGACAGACAGACTCATATAGACAATTAGATAGATAATAGAGATACAGGTAGTCCACACTTAAAAACCAGTCTTTTTTGAAAGTTCTAATGGTCATATCTTCTCCCACACCCCTAAGAACAAAGTGATTTCATTTAGCTTTATTGATTGCCATGACTTATGGCTATAATTATGGGCTCAATTACTGTATGGTCATATTGTTGATGACTGCCTATATCAGTGGTAAAATGCTACTGGTTCGGTGCAGTAAAAAAAAAAGAAAGAAAGAAAGAAAGCTCCAGCGATTAGCTGAGAGGAGAAAGAAGAGAAAAGCGCAGGATTGGCCCTCCCACATCCGCCCCTGCGATTTTCTCTCCTTTATCCTCTCAGCTGATTGCCACGGCAGAGCCTCAGCTGGTGTGGGGAAAGCTGCATGCACATGCGCGTTAGGTAACAGATAACAGATAATCAGAGTTGGAAGGGACCTTGTAGGTCATCTACTTCAACCCCCCGCCCAAGCAGGAGACCCTACACCATTTCTGACAAACGGCAGTCCAATCTCTTCTTGAAAGCTTCCAGTGATGAAGTTCCCACAACTTCTGAAGGCAACTTCTGAATTCCATGGGTTGATTGTTCTCCCTGTCAGAAAGTTTCTCCTTATTTCCAGGTTGAATCTCTCCTTGGTCAGTTTCCATCCATTATTCCTTGTCTGGCCTTTGGGTGCCTTGGAAAATAGCTTGACCTCTTCCTCCTCTCTGGGGCAGCCCCTCAAATATTGGGATCACTGCTATCCTGTCTCCCCTGGTCCTTCTCTTCACTAGACTAGCCAAGCCCAGTTCCTGCAACCGTTCATCGTATGTTTTAGCCTCCAGTCCCCTAATCATCCTGCTTGCTCTTCTCTGCACTTTTTCTAGAGTCTCAACATATTTTTTATAATATACTGACCAAAACTGGACGCAGTACTCTAGATGTGGTCTTACTAAGGCTTTGTAGAGTGGTATTAGTACCTCACTTGATCTTGATTGTATCCCTCTGCTAACGCAATTTAGGATTGCATAAGCTTTTTTGGCTGCTTTTGCATATTTCTGGCTCACATGTGCACACACGAAGTGCATGATCATCGAACCTGTAGGGAAACTGGTAGAATCCCACCACTGGCCTGTATGGATAGAGAAAGATATATAGACCTGTATGTTGTGATTCCATTTTAGAAATTCCTCCTTCACGGGAGTCTCCAGCAAAGAACGGGCTCTAATGGGTGCAGTGGCGAGTTGATCTGGGATTTAAAAGGATCCTATCATTAGCTGAGAAGGACAGGGTTTTCTAAAGCCAGAACTCAGCTACGGCTAATGGTGTTAAAACGATAACCTTACAAGCTGGAAGAAAAAGCATTTTTGGATCCTAAATACAGTTTCAATCAGCTCTGGGGGTTTTTTTTTTCCTCCTGGGGTCCATTTAGAAAGGTCAATTATAGATGAAAGATGCTTCTATTTTGCCAGTTCTACATCTCTGCCAGCATCCCTCATTTTAAAGCTGGTCTCCTGTATTCAGATATGATCTCTTGACCTGACCTTTCTCTTGGCCAGCTTTGCTTTATTTTGGCTTGCTAGAAAGAGGGGCTGGTGCTAAAAGCTGGGGTTGAGAAAGGCCACGTCCAAACTCAATTTTTGAGCAGAACAAACTCCGCTAATTTGCAAAGTCTTTCAGATTCATTAGAAAGGATGGATCATTGCTGCTACTACTTATATTTTTATTATACTACTGAGATATTTTAATCTGGGATGTTTCCCTCATTTTTTTCTCCAAAGGACACTATCAATCCTTGAACTGGCAAAACAATAATAGAATTGGAAAGGACCTCGGAGATCTTCTAGTCCACCCCCCTGCCTAAGCAGGAGACTGTATTTATTTTTTCATTGCCAGGAAGTTTCTTGATAGTTCTAGGTTGGATCTCTCCTTGATTAGTTTCCATCCATTGTTCCTTGTCCTGTCTTCAGGTGCTTTGGAGAATAGGGTGACCCCAGTCTTCTTTGTGGTGGCCTCTTAAATATTGGAACGCTGCTATCATGTCATTCCTAGTCCTTCTTTTCATAGAAGGAGGAAGGAGGGGAGAGAAGAAGAAGAAGAAGAAGAAGAAGAAGAAGAAGAAGAAGAAGAAGAAGAAGAAGAAGAAGAAGAAGAAGAAGAAGAAGAAGAAGAAGAAGAAGAAGAAGAAGAAGAAGAAGAAGAAGAAGAAGAAGAAGAAGAAGAAGAAGAAGAAGAAGAAGAAGAAGAAGAAGAAGAAGAAGAAGAGGAGGAGGAGGAGGAGGAGGAGGAGGAGGAGGAGGAGGAGGAGGAGGAGGAGGAGGAGGAGGAGGAGGAGGAGGGAGGAGGGAGGAGGAGGAGGAAGAAGAAAGGAGGAGGGATTATTTAAAAGGAGCTAAAGGGGAAAAAAGAGAAATGAGAAATACTTCATTCTATTTTCAGTGTGGCTGCTTTGGTTATATGCTGGATTATAATAGTTACTATTAGAATTCCAAAATATATTGTAACTTTATCCTTCTTAATAAAGAGAAGGGAGAACCAACCTAGAATTAGGGAGAAATTTTCTGAAAGTGAGAACAATTAACCAGTGGAATGGCTCAAAGAAGGGGAAAGCCTAATAAAATGATCTATGCAGTATGAACATAACATTAACTCAGTCCTTGAACTCACCATTAAATCTAATCTGTATCAAAACATATTGCAGTGGTTATTATTTTTATTATTAACCAAATCAGAAGTAGGAGACAAAAATTCAAGAGAAGGATTTGATCACCCTTGTTCTCATGGCATCTTCCTGTTCTTCTGAACACAACCTTTTCCATTCAGGTCAGAATGACCCTAGCATCTCTTACATTAATTCTCAAGCCAAAATACAAACCCCCATATTCCAGCCAAAAACCTGCCCACAATACTGGTAGTAAAAAATGCTGAATTCCACAACTGGTATACAGTCTCTTGCTTGAACAGGGGGGTGGACTAGAAGACATTCAACTCTGTTATGTGTACTTGGAAAAGAAACTTGTGGTTTTACACATAGTAGGAGGAGGCTCACAAAATAAAATGCATTAATCTGAAAAGGTATTATCAAGCTCCTTCTCATTTTTCATTGTGGTTACACATAAAGTAGACTTTTTCCAGTAAGTAAATTCATCAAATTCATTTGGGGTGACTTCTGAATAACCAAGCTTAGGATTGCTCTATACACTTCACCTTTCACTTTGTTAACAGGTATCAGTTCCTTTAAAAAAATGCATACCTTATTGAAATTCCTTTTATAATGTACGCATTAAAAAAACTGAGACAGTTCAGGATAAAGGTTGAAATATTGGCTGGAATGAAAGATGAATATAAGTATATCCGTTTTCTCTTTCTATAACATTTCTGTTTTCTCAAATTTATCTCTTCCTCTGTAATGTTAACAGAGGGAGATGGGGAAAAGAGATGCTTTGTAAGTAGGTCAAGATGGCAAACAGCCCCAGTACTCCGTTGAATGTCTATGGAGATTCTCCATTATCCAGGTCATGGTTGTCCCAAAGGTGCTTTTTCAAGAGGCAACTTAACCTTCTTATTATTCTTTGAAGATGTTTTGCTTCTCATCCAAGAAACTTCTTCAACTCTAGACTGGGTGGTGGAGGGTGGAAGGATTTATACTCCTTGCAGACACCTGGTCATTTGCATTCTTTTAGTGGGTTGTTAAGGTCACTTGGAGGTTTTCTGTGTCCTCAGAGTCACTTGGATGGTGCAAATGGGTGTGGAGCCTTCTTGGAACTGTTGAAAGGACCGTGTTGTAAACAGGAGATAGATGAGGCCTATCCCTCCCCCTCTGTTCAGGGAGGGCTGTTCAATTTTGACCCAAATGGCCTCTTTGACCCCTCTTTCAAACCAGATGTCCTCTCTGTCCAAAATATGGACTTTGCTGTCTTTCAAAAGAGTGACCTTTGTCTTTTAAATGCAGGTGGACTGCTGAATCCAGTCCTGATGGGTTTGTTCTCCTATGTTATGCCATGCGTTTATGTACTCCGCTCTTCTATTTTCCCCATAACAGTCTTGTGAGGTGAGTTGGGTTGAGACAGAGGGATTCCCCCAAAGTCCAACTGTCATAAATATGAACCAGTTGCCAAGCATGTGAATTTTGGTGATGTTACTATCATTTGATGCTCAGATGATCATGTGTGAAAAAAGGTCATAAGTCACTTTTTCCAGTACCATTGTAACATTGAACAGTCACTAAACTAATGGTTGTATGTCAAGAACTATCTGTATTACAGTGATGTTGTTCACCATCCAAGATAACTGGAAAGGATCAAACATTCAAAAATATCCATACCAGTCACAGGAATAACAACAATTAGGTGCCTACCTCTTTATCATCTAAATAAGCATAGAAAGAAATGTCCCAAAGGGCCTTTTTCTAAATCAACTGTTGATGTTTTGCTTTTTACCCAAGAAGCTTCTTCAGTTCTGACTCAAGAGAAACTTCTTGGATGAGAAGCAAAACATCTTTGAGGAAAAATGAAGCCCAGTTGCCTCCTGAAAAAAAGCACCTTTGGGTCAACCATGACCTGGATGGCTGAGAATCTTTACAGACTTTTAGCTATACAATTTGGGACGAACACCCTTTGAATGGTTTGGGAGTAGGGATGGATTTCCAGAGGATAAAATTGCAGACTACAGGAACCAGAAGCACCACTCAGGTGACCCTGAGGATACAGGTAAACCTCCAAGTGCTTCAACCACCCTCTAAAAGGGTGCAAATGACCAGCTGTCTGCAAGGAGTATAAATTCTTCCATTCTGCACCATTCTGTCAGAGCTGAAGAAGCTTCTTGGAGAAGCAAAAAAATCTTCAAAAGAAAAAAACAAGAAAATCCAGTTGCCTCCTGAAAAAGCACCTTTGGGACAACCATGACTTGGATTACGGAGAATCTCCATAGATGTCTCAGTTGGAAGTTACAAAACAAACTCACAGCAGTAGCAGATGTTCAACAGCAAAACCAATGACCTAGAGAGGAAACAAGGTCCCTTTTAACAGATGTGTCTGAAGAAAGACAGAACCATCTGTCTGAGTAGCTTTAAATTTGGATTCCTGCACCAAACAGGAAGGATGGCCTTGTTGTCCTCAGTGGCCCTCTTCATTTCAATGGAATTACATGAACATGTAAAAACACCTCTGCCATCTATACGTTCAGGAAAAGGAACAGATACAAGAGAACTGGATTGGCCAAAGCTCTGATGAAGCAAAGGACAAGAAGAAAGTTCATTGTGGTTCCATACGGGGAAAGTGTCATGCCCCTATCGGAATCTGATTCAGAAGGGGAGGCTGAGCAGCTGACAAGGAGTGGGGGTATGGCTCTGTTGTCTGTGGAAGAAACTGGGGAAGGGCACAGTCTATCTGGCCAGAGCAGGGAAGAGGTAGAGCAAGGGAGAGGGAATTTGGGGGAAGACACAAACCCACCCCCTCTTCATCCTAGGGCACACAGGGAGGAATGGAGAAGGGAGCAATGTGAGTTGTGTGGCTTACAGGGGAGGAAAGGGCCCTGATTCCCTTCATTAGCTGCAGCTGGGAACATGATGTTTAGAAAGGGAAGCTGCGCACAGCAAGTTGTTGGGAGCAAATTGTGAATTTTCTGGTATCATTGAGATTTATCTGTGTTCCTGGCATCTTCCCAACAGTGTGTGTTTTGCTGTGCTTTCAAGTCTTCAATGTGGTTTGTTTGGATTTTTAGTTACAGCTTGTATATACTTTGTTTTTGGACTGAATTTCCTCCACTTAAAGGCTGTTCCTGGGAGTGTTTTTCTCCATCTGAAGGTAACCTGGACATTGGGGGCAAAGTTGGAGATAATAAAGGGACTCTTCTTGCTTATTTCACTGTGTTGCCTTTGTGCCACACCCCGGGTCACCACAGAAAGCCATGAGGTTGGTGAGTTGAGTTGACTTCAATGTTAAAAACCAGAAAATTCATTCCACCACTTAGAATCATAGAATGACAGGACTTTAATAAGACTTGAAGGGATCTTCCTTCCTTCCTGCCTTCCTCTTTCTTTCTTTCTTTCTTTCTTTCTTTCTTTCTTTCTTTCTTTCTTTCTTTCTTTCTTTCTTTCTTTCTTTCTTTCTTTCTTTTCCTTTCTTTCCTTCTTCCTTCCTTCCTCCCTCTTTCCTCCCTCCCTCTTTCTTTCTTTCTTTCTTTCTTTCTTTCTTTCTTTCTTTCTTTCTTTCTTTCTTTCTTTCTTTCTTTCTTTCTTTCTTTCTTTCTCTTTCTGCTGTTCATGCATCCACAACTTTCCCTGATTAGGTTACAAGGGGACAGAAACTCTGAATGATATGGATATAAACATTATGCAAAGCAACACTACAATATCTGAATTTAATACCTTGGTTGGATTCACAGAACATGCAGAGCCTAATTATCAATTAATTTCTGCCTTCCTGGGAAAGCATAAACAGAAAACCTTTAGGAAAAAAGAATAGATGGAAAAAGCAAAAGAACAGAGAGCCAATTTGTTCTAGTAGCAGAGACACCATGCTAGAGATCAGGGGACTGTGAGTTCTAGTCCAGCCTTAGGCATGAAAGCCAGCTGGGTGGCTTTGGGCCAGTCCCTCTCTCATTCAGCCCAACCCACTTCACAGAACTGTTGTTGCAGGAGAAGAAATATTGGATGATGATATGTTGCAGAAGGAGTGGGGTGCAATTTCATCAGCATCATAGTTTCCCCGGTAGGAGGGACCCAAGATAAGAGACTGACTAGTCCTGAACTGGATGGGAAGAGAGTCACACCCTAGATTCTCTCAGGGTATATGTAGCAGGTTAGAAGGGAAGAAGAGAGAAGAAGAAGAAGAAGAAGAAGAAGAAGAAGAAGAAGAAGAAGAAGGAGGAGGAGGAGGAGGAGGAGGAGGAGGAGGAGGAGGAGGAGGAGGAGGAGGAGGAGGAGGAGGAGGAGGAGGAGGAGGAGGAGGAGGAGGAGGAGGAGGAGGAGGAGGAGGAGGCTTGGTGAGCAGTCAAAGGTGTACAAGGCATATAGCAAGGGGCTCAAGACACAACCCCGGAGGGAACCAGTACTGAGTGTAATAGTGGAAGAAAGGTGGGGGTCAAGTCTAACAGATTATGGTCTGTTTGTCAAAAAGTTCTTAATCCAGGAGCACGTGGGGGTGGGGACCTGCAGATTATACAGTTTGGTTACTAGTATATCTGGGATGATGGTGTTAAACGCAGAGCTGTAGTCCACAAAGAGCATCCTCACATAGCTCTGTTTGTTCTCCAGATGACTCAGCGCTCTATGAAGTGTGATGGCCACAGCATCCTCTATAGATCGGTTTGCTCTATAAGCAAACTGATGTTGATCAAAGGAGGGCGGGAGGCAGTCTCTGATGTGCTGTGAAACTAGTCACTCAAAAACCTTCATAATGGAGCTTGTTAACGCTATGGGCCTATAGTCATTGAGAGTGTTTATATTTGGTTTTTTTTTGGGAACGGGGATGATGGTTGCAGCTTTCAGGCATTGTGGGATGATGGCATGTGTTAAAGATAGATTGAACAGCTCTGTAAGTATTTCTGCCAAGTGGTCAGCACACGCTTTAACTACTGCACCAGGAATGCCATCAGGCCCTGCAGCTTTCCTGGGATTTACTGCTCTCAGTGTTTTTCTCACCTCATGCACCTGAAGAGAGAGAGGTGCAGCATCGTGGTCCTCATGAGGCAGCATGTCCAGGTTCTTGGTGGTCTCAAAGCGTGCGAAAAAGCTGTTTAACTCCTCTGCCAGAGTGCTACTGCTCTCGCTGTTTGTTGGGCCCTGGCCTTTATAGTTGGTCAGGGCCTGTATCCCCCTCCACATCTGCCGTGGGTCATTGTCAGTAAAGTGGCCCTCAACCTTCCTCCTATACATCTCCTTTGCATGTTTGATGCCCCTTCTCAGCTCAGCTCTGGCAGCTGAGGTGTGAGGTGTCACCTGGTCTAAAAGCCAGGTCACGGGCCCTGATCAGAGTCTGGACTTCGCTGGTCATCCAGGGTTTCCTGTTTGGGAAGGTCCCTATGCATTTGTCCACAGTGACATTTTCTACACAGGTCTTCATGTAGAAAAGCACAATCTCTGTGTATAACTCAAAGTCCTGTTGTTTGAAGATGCTCCAATCTGTGTGGACAAAACAATCCTGAAGCTGGGGGAGGGCATTTTCAGGCAAACATCTAATAGTTTGTGTTAGGGATATACACCCTAGCAGAACGTGCAATGGCAGTTAGTCAGGCAGGCAGATATGTGAGATAAACGTTGTTGTAGCTTACACTCAGTAAAACAGATACACTGTGCCAGTTAAATAGTTTTTATTCCAGTCAGAGTTATAGCATAGTCAAACAGTCCATATATCATACACTTAGTTCAGTCCGTCTGGGGATTAATCAGTTGCAAAGTCCAGTGTCGAAAAAGAGGTCAGTAAACTTACAAATAATCAGTCCAGTAATTTATCTCTTTTTGCAGTAGAGATATGAAGAAAATCAAACCTCTTTTCTTCGTTCAGCAATAGCAGGGAAAACACGCAGTTATCACCATCAATCCACCATTGTCAGCAATCCAGTAAAAGCCAGCAAACAGTGAGCTCTCTTGCTCCCTCTTATGGTGATTTTACAACTGCACCCAAAATACATGTTTTACAGTTAAAGTGATACACACACTTAAACTCACTAACATAGTTTATATATATTATTTTACCCAAACTAAGTTAGGTAACCATGTTATTCCTAACATTCTCCCCTTTTGGGTAATATAATAACATATATATCTATTTACAACTTTAACCCATAGTTTTCACAACTTTCCTTGTGCTTTACTGGACCTTGGGCTTCTGTAAATTGATCAGCAAAATTTTCTTCAGTCATGCAATATTCCAGTCTTATTAAACCATTTTTTACAGATTGCCTTACATTCAAATATCTAAGATCAGTATGCTTAGATCTCGTTTTTACAGCAATATTTGTAGCCAACCGTATGGCTGCTTGATTGTCCTCATAAACTACAATAGAATCATTAACAGTTATTCCCATATCTAATAACAACTGTTTATACAGAATTAAATCAGTACATAATAATGATAGACATGAAAATTCTGCGTCCATTGTGGACATACTTATGTGTTGCTGTCTTATTGACCTCCAACCAATCAGTGCTTTACCTAATAGTATAGCCATACCTGAAGTTGATTTCCTAGTGTTTATGTCTGTTGCAAAACTTGCATCAGCATATGCACTTAAAATCAAATCATCTTTTGGCTCCAAATACAATGCATAGTGCATTGTCTTTTAAAGATACCTTAATATACGCTTTAGCGCTTGCCAGTGACGTTCAGTGGGTTCAGCGTTGAATCGTGCCAATCGATTAACGCCATATGCAATGTCTGGCCTTGACCAATTACTAATATACGATAAACTACTAATTAATGACTGATAAATAGTCTTATCGAATTTTGAACTTTGAGCATCAGTTCGGCAAAATTTCTGACTCATTGGAGTTTTTGCCAGCTTACAAAGTTCCATTTTATACGTTTTTAGCAATTGGTAAATTTTATCTTCTTGAGATATCTTAAAGCCACTCTTGGTTTTGTTTATTGTCAATCCTAAATACTGTCTTATCTCTCCTAATTGCTTTAATTTTATCCTCTTACCTAATAATGATATTATTTCAGTAGCTTCATTAAATGTTTCAAATTTTTATTGTATGTATCAGGTAAGATTCCTAATAAAAAAAATCTCTGGTTTTAAATCTATATGTTTCTTTGTCATTTTTTCCAACCATATGTGAATTTTAGTCCAATATTTTCTAGCGTCCTCACAAGTCCACCACATATGAGCCAGGTATCTGATGACATTTCCAGCATTTTTCAGATTTATTCTTGAACATTCTTGCTATTCTTGTCGGGGGGAAATGCCACCTGTAAAACATCTTATACAGATTTTCTTTATATGCTGTTGACATTGTCATTTTATAATTTTGAGACCACAATTTTTGCCATTTCTCTAAATCAATCCCATATCCAAAATTCTTCCCCCAACTCAATGTTTTCTTCTGTTTCTCAAGATTCCAGAGTTCAGAGAAATTAACAACAACCCCGTACTGTAGGCTATGAGACAAAAGGGCCTCCGATTCAAAGCAGGCCGTAGAGTTTGATGGCGAAACATGGATGGAACCTTCCCTCTTCCCCAGAACGGAGCCACCTCTCACTCTGCTCCACCACACTCCATTAACTGTGAAAGCAAACAGCAGTGGCTGCAAGAAGCAGATGGGAAGAGCAGAAGGTGATGGCGAGACCATTACGGCATGCGTAATAAGCACAAATCCCAAATATTATCCTGGGAATTTAGCCCACGTGGAGGTAATATTAACCAGTTGTCTAAAGTAAAAACCATAAAGTTTCAAGGACAATAGTGTAGTTTCATGTATGGGTTTGATTATGATGGACATCATCAGAACATATTCTTTCTTTCTTTCTTTCTTTCTTTCTTTCTTTCTTTCTTTCTTTCTTTCTTTCTTTCTTTCTTTCTTTCTTTCTTTCTTTCTTTCTTTCTTTCTTTCTTTCTCTCTCTCTCTCACTTTCTCTCTGTCTCTCTCTGTCTCTTTCTTTCTTTCTTTCTTTCTTTCTCTTTATCTCTCTTTCTTTCCTTCCTTCTTCTCTCCCTCTCCTCTTTCTTCCTTCCTTTCTCCCTCTCCTCCCCCTTCCTTCCTCCCCTCCTCTCCAAAGACTTTTTTTTGTCTTTCTTATCAGCAATTGTTAAGTCTGCAGTATTGTGGCAGTTGCCCACCTGTTTAGATTCTAAAGTCCCCAGACTGCTTTTGCTTTGTTGTTATTTATTTGTATAACTCAAGGCAACAAACATATCAACATATTTTTCTTCTCATATTTTCTCCACAACAACAATTCTGTGAGTTGTGGGGCTGAAAGGCAAAGAGCGACTGACCCAAAGTCATTCAGCTAGCTTTCATTCTTTAAATTGGGACTAGAATTCACCATTTTCTGGTGATTGGCCTAAACTCACCCAGCCGGCTTTCATGCCTAAGGCAGAACTAGAACTCACCGTCTCCAGTGATTGGGCCAAAGTCACCCAGCCGGCTTTCATGCCTAAGGCAGAACTAGAACTCACCATCTCCTGGTGATTGGGCCAAAGTCACCCAGCTGGGTTTCATGCCTAAGACTGAACTAGAACTCACCATCACCTGGTGATTGGGCCAAAGTCACCCAGCTGGGTTTCATGCCTAAGGCAGGACTAGAACTCATGGTCTCCTTGTTTCTAGCCTGGTGCCTTAACTGCTAGACCAAACAGGCTCTCTTATGATCCGACTACATCCGAGCTTCACGCAGGAAAGCAAAACTTGAAGTTGCAATGACAGAACTACAGTGAGAACTTGGTATGTAAGAAGCGTGAACACGGGAAAATTCAGCAGAGTGGAATATGAAATGAATTCACAGCACGTTGATTGCTGAGGCTTCAGTGAATTGAAGGAGACAGTTTCAGCTGAAAGATAACACTGATTACGACGCAGAACACAAGATCCCTCAGAAGCACAAGAAAAACAAAGTTGTGAGGCTGTTTTCGTAGGAAGGATCTAAGAAAGATGGTACTTGGATATAATAAAATAAATTTGTTTTTGCATACAGTCCTTTAATATGGTGGTTATTTGGGTTTATGCTCCAAGGACTGATGCAGAAGAGAAAGAGAAAGAAGCTAAGGAGTTATATAGTCAAATTCAATCTCAAATCAACAGAACATTTAAGCAAAGATGTGACTGGAGCGGAAGAGGTTCAAACTTGAAATTCTATAGAGATTCTCCATCATCCAGGTCACAGTTTGTCCCAAAGGTGCTTTTTTCAGGAGGCAACTGGACTTTCTTGTTGTTGTTTTTCTTTTGAAGACATTTCACTTCTCATCCAAGAAGCTTCTTCAGCTCTAACAGAATAGTGGGGAATGGAAGGATTTATATTCCTTGCAGACAGCTTGGTCATTTGCATCCTGTTAGAGGGTGGTTGAAGCACTTGAAGGTTTATCTGTATCCTCAGGGTTACCTGAGTAGGTTCCTGTAGTCTGCTATTTTTTTTCCCCCTCTGGAAATCCATCCCTATTCTCACACCATTCAAAAGTTGTTCATCCCAAACTGCATAGCTAAAAGGGATGAAATTGGGATAAATAAATTTGGGGTTCTTTCTTCTTGACCAACTAGTTTATTGCAGTCTTAACTCCCTTAGCATCCAGTTGCTTATGCAGATACATAACTAACGGGAAACAGGCCGACGTTAAAATTTCAATATGAAAGATATCTGTTCCTGCAGCACTATAAAACCCATCTGCACCAGTCATTTCCACGAAATTGTCTCACCTTTATTTACTTGTTTATCCTCTCCTCTCCTCCCTCCCCTTTTCCCCCCTTTCCTTTTATAGCAGTTATAAAATCCCCCTGATTCTTAAAGCAGCTCTGAGGTGAGATCATTAAAAAATCAAAAGCCCATACATGCACACGAACACACACACACATACACACACACACAAAAGCCCAGCAGCCTGGGTGACAGATGGGGGTCAGGCTATGTTAGCTCTCAGCTCTGAGGACCTGGAAACTGGTAGACTCCCTTTGCTGGGTGTGTTCAAGCAGAGAGAGCTGGCCATCTGTCACAGATACTTTAATGTGGATTCTTGCACTCGGTGGCCTAAACAAGCATCTTCTTCCAAATTTAGGGTTTTAAAAGCACAGGGTGGCTTTTTTTTAAAGGACTGGGGTGTGTGTGACGTGATAGCAGTCTTCCAGTATTTGAAGGGCTGCCCCAAAGAAGAGAAAGGTCAACTTATTTTCCAAAGCACCAGGAAGCAAAACAAGAAACAATGGATGGAAACTAATCCAGGAGAGAAAGTGTTTTCGTGTGACATTTCTTTATTTCTTTGTCAGTAAATTTAAATTTGACACAAAATAGTTTGGCGCAGAAGCGGCTGCCTGCGAAGGCTCCTGGATTGGTGCTGAAAGGGAAAAGCAGAAGCAGTTATGCTCTGTCCTATATTCAGGTAGACCAGGTTGCCCTGATAGACCAGTTTCACCGGGAAAACATCAGCTCACCCCTGGTACAGCTGACGAAACAAGGAGAGCCAGTAGCCTAGAGGTTAATACATCTGCCTAATATGAAAGTAGCCTGGGGTTTGAATCCCAGAAGGGTATGGCTAGCTCTTGAGAGCTAAACAGCTTGAAATAGCTATACTAGTCTCCCTTTATTTCTTTGTTGGTAAATTTAAATTTAACACAATCAAGGAGAGAAGCAACTTGGAATTAAGGAGAAACTTCCTAAGAGTAAGAACAATTAACCACCCAAATGGCTTGCCTACAGAAGTTGTAGGTGCTTCATCACTGGAGCCTTTTAAGAAGAGATTGGACATTCACTCCTCTGAAATTGTATAGGGTCTCCTGCTTGAGCAAGGGGTTGGACTAGAAGACCTCCAAGGTCCCTTCCAACTCTGTTATTTTGTTATTCTGCTATAATGATTGAAACACCACATCAGGAAGATTCGTGTAGCACTGTTCCTCCATCTTTAGGTGCCAGTGGAACTGCATCCTTGTGGATTTTGATGGAAACGTCCCTGATTGACAGCAGGAGGCCTTGACTTACGAACAATTGTTTAATGACCATTTGAAATCCCCAAGGGTACTTATGATTGAATTGCTTGCAAGTTTTACCCTCTTACCACTGTCACGTGGTATTGTTTCCAAAGAATTGAAGGACTGTTCTTAAAAAGAAGATAAGAGATCTTCATGTTCTCAAGAATACTCTGTTTTCCCGAAAATATAACTATCCCAAAAGTAAGTCCTAGCTTGATTTTTACACGTGCGCCCAATATAAGACCTACCCACAAAATAAGCCCTAATTAAGACTCCTCTTATTCTAGAGCAGTGGCCCCCAACCTTTTTTGAACCAGGGACCGGTTTCATGATTATTTATTCTTCCACGGACCGGTACCTAAGTAACGCGAGACTCCACCGCCATTGGGATGGCTCTTCGTTCGAAGCCGCCCCCCCCCCTTCAACGAAACTAAGGCGCGAGCACCCAAACGCCGCTTTCCAACCGAAAACCCAGAAGCAACCGAAAACCCGGAAGCGCCGTCGAAACAAGATGGCGGCGCCCAAGCTTTGTGGCCCAGTAAAAAATGATCCACGGACCGGTACCAGGTCCGGGGACCGGTGGTTGGGGACCCCTGCTCTAGAGTGCACCGATAAAAATTTATCTAGGGTGGGGATGCGGGGTGGAGCTTCCCTACTACTTACCTTCAGACAGTTGCAGCCAGGCCTCGCACACCCTGACACCTGCCTTGCTTGGCCCATTTCTTCTGCAGCCAGCAAGGCCTGTACAACCGACAAGGCTTTCCTGAAGGCCTCTGCAGCTGGTCACAGAACTCTAGATCAATCCAGAGCTCTGTTAATGGCTGCAGAGGCCTTCAGGAAAACTTTTCCGGCTGCAGAAGAAGAAGTTCTTGAAGGCCTCCGACAGCAAAGAGGATGCCAGGGGTGATTCACAAGTGAGGTGAGTCAGTGTACGACACCAACCCCCTGAAAATAAGACCTGATGCTTTTTTGGTTGGCAAAAAAAAACACTATAAGACAGGGTCTTATTTTCAGGAAAACAAAGGTAGTTGTGGTGATACATTTGCCTAGAACAGTAGCTCTTCTTCTGGCTGAGGGCTGCTAAAGATGACACTCCAGGTCAAGTGACAGGAACCTGTGGTTAACCTTCCAAGCCATCTATCATGAACTGTAAGTCTCATTTCCCAGTCAAGTGAGCCTGGAGTGAGACTGAGCATAAGTAATTTCCTCATTAAAACGCTGGCACGTAAGATGACAGTTGCTCTGATTCCAGGCCAAAATGGTTTGCCATGACCTCAGAAAGCATTTTCCTTTGCTAAGTCAACCATTTCTCCTGAAGGCAAGACGAGAAATGATGGATGGAAACTAATCAAGGAGAGAAGCAACCAAGAACTAAGGAGACACTTCCAAACAGTGAGAATAATTAACCAGTGGTACAGCTTGCTTTCAGATGTTATGGTGCTCTATCACAGGAAGTTTTCAAGAAGAGATTGGACAGCCATTAGTCTGAAAAGATATAGGGTCTCCTGCTTGAGTAAGGGGTCAGACTAGAAGACTTCCAAGGTCTCTTCCAACTGTGTTATTTTTTATGTATTGTGTTAAGTGGTAATCGCTGGTAGAACTTTCCAGGAAGGTATACAACTTTATGTGTAAGGTCAGAGTCTTAAAATCCATGTCTTAGATGCCTCCAGATATTATAAAGAGAAGCTTATAAGATGTTCATACAATGATCAACTCTTACATTTATCAGCTGCCCTAAGCTGGTGTGATGATTTCCTAAGAATTGGATGCCATATTTCTCTGCTAAGGCAGCCTAAAGGAGATACTAGCTGTTGCATCCTGCTGCTTATTAGGGATTGCTTAATAACCTAAATCTTTTTTTTTATGTGCACTATCATCAAGCCCAAACTCCCTATACTTGGATTTATGCATTTGTTGCTTTGTTTCCAGATGTTCCAGATTTATGCATTTGTTACTTTGTTTCACACCCATGAATCCTCCTGTTGAATTTGGCCCATAATTCAAGTTTGTCTTATCAGACATTAATTGCAAACATTAGACAACAGCCAAATCAAGGAAGTACCAAGAAGGAAACAACATTCCCACGAACGCCGACAAGGCAAGTCCCTTGTGCATTGATGTGCTCACACACACACACACACACACACACACACACACATCTTTTGGAGAGTTTATTAATGTTCCCCAGCAATTCCCTTCTCCCAGCCTCAGAACTGTCCCACAAGCAGGCCAAGATTAGTCCTCAAGGCAATGGCCGATAGCTCATAAAAGAATGGAAAGTTGTTCCAACAAATAAGTTCACCAAACAAACTCAAATCCACCAGGCTAAACTGAAATACACCCATGAGAGCTCACTTGGCAAGAGAAGGTCAGAGTCTCCAAGGCAAAAAGTCAAGCAGGAAGCACAAGGAACAAATACACAGCCATCAACCCAACACCAACCACCCAGCAATGCCTCCCTCTGCCTGCCATGATAAATAGCTTTCTGGTGCAGCCAACCAAGATGGGTGAGGCCAATTATCGAGTAATCTGACAGATCTCCTTTGCTCTTGTTTTTTCTCTGCCCTGAGTGCTCTCAGATCCACCAGGGAAGCCAGCTCCTCCCCCTCCTCTTCACTGACTTGCAAGCTGTCCCCAGCTGAAGCCTCCTGTAAATCTTTTATGGCTGACAGTTCAGACTCATTAATTAACCCAGTTCCTGACATGCCCAGAATGGCCTCATCCTTCCTTGAGCCGGCCTCCAAGTTGTCCAATGGACACATCACAATAAACGAACAAACGCTGCACCCTTCTAGCACTGATGATGTTAACTAGTGGAGTAATCAAATGTCTGCAAGAAAGCAACGAAGCTCAAAGCACACCAAGGACCCAGTCCTTCTCCTCCCCTTCTCTTCCATTCTGCAAATGCCACTCCTTTCCAGCACTGATGATGTTACCTAGTTGGGTAATAAAATGTTTGCAAAAAACAATCAAGCTCAAAGCACACCAAGGACTCCAGTCAAGGAACTACCAACTCAGATGAAAAACCAAACAGTAAACCACAGCTTAATCAAAGAACCACCAAGAATATTCCCACTAACACTGACAGGGCAATACATTTATATATAAACAGAGGGCAAACCCAACTCTCTTCTAGCACTGAAGATGTAACCTAGTTGGGTAATGAAAGGTCTGCAAGAAAAAAATCAAGCTCAGAGATCACTAAGGATCCCACAATCATCTTCTTCTTCTTCTTCTTCTTCTTCTTCTTCTTCTTCTTCTTCTTCTTCTTCTTCTTCTTCTTCTTCTTCTTCTTCTTCTTCTTCTTCTTCTTCTCTTCTTCTTCTCTTCTTCTTCTTCCTTCTTCTTCTTCTTCTTCTCCTCCTCCTCCTCCTCCTCCTCCTCCTCCTCCTCCTCCTCCTCCTCCTCCTCCTCCTCCTCCTCCTCCTCCTCCTCTCTGCAAACCTCACTCCTTTCTAGCACTGATGATGTTCCCTAGTTTGGTAATGAAACATCTACAGCAAAGCAACCAAGCTCAAAGAGCACCCAGGACCCACGGTTCAACCCTGAGTTACAGATATTCTCTTCTATTGATTAATTGCTTATTTGTTTCAATGGATTGCTATCTTGAGTGCCCTCTGGACAAGATAAATTGATACAAAAATACATTCTACTGCTTCTTTCAAACAGAACTAGTAAGTACAACATTTCCTAGGTTTCTCTAATGTAGTTTATTTCCATTATTTTACCGTGCCAGGGAAGTTAAAGAGTTAGGTTGACCTAGAACCAACTGGTAACTATTGCTTGTTAAATTTTAAGTATGCCCACACTTGTGTTAATATCTCCCCAAGGCAGCCATACCGAAGGCTTTATTATACGCCAATTTATTTTAATTTAATCAATTATTTGATTGGTTTTCCCTGTAAAAGGTATGTAATTACTCGCCAAGCATTCTTTAATTGTTAAAAATACGGCAATGAAGCATTTTAAATTTCCCTCATTTTTTTCCCTCTGACCTTGTTGGATAGATTTTACAACTTTTATTGCGGTACATATGAAAGCTTCAGATTCCAAGCACAGCTCTTCCCGGCTTCTATAAAACCTAATCACGCAGCTGAGAAATTCTTGTCTAATTTGCTTTATTTTGGGGTGATTTTTAAAGCTAACCATGGGTACATCTGAACACTGGGTCCTATTTAACAAAATGAAATTCAACGTAGAGAAAAGTAAAGTCTTTCACTTAAGCAAGAAAAATCCAAAGTACACGTGTAGACTGGGTGAAACCAGGCTCAATAGCAGTAATCGTGAGAGGGATCTTGGAGTCTTAGTGGACAACCAGCTAAACAGGACCCAGCAGTGTGCAGCAGCAGCCAAAAAAGCTAATGCAACCCTAAATTGCATTAACAGAGGGATGCAATCAAGATCAGGTGAGGTACTAATACCACTCTATAAAGACTGAACAGCCACCTGTCTGAAATGGTATAAGGTCTCCTGCTTGACCAGAGGGTTGGACTAGAAGACCTCCAAGGTCCCTTCCAGTTCTGTTCTGATGGTTTGTTTGAACAACTTGATTTCAGAAATTGGGTGCTTCATCATTGAAGGTTTTTAAGAAGAGATTGTCTGAAATGATATAAGGCAGTGGAGGCTAACCTTTTTGGGCTCCTGTGCCAAAAATTGTGCACATGTTTGCACACTCATGCTCACATGCCAACACCCAGAAGGCAATGTGCCCCCCCTACACATGCGTGCGCAGTCCCCGCCCCGCCCCGCCCCCTTACTTTCACTTCACTTCACAGCTGGTTTGAGGCCTTTTTTGGCCTCCCAAAGGCTTGAGGAAGGCTTCTGCAAGCTTTGTAGGCCAAAAACTAGCCCCATTTCATGCTTCCTGTTTTTCTGAAAATACCGGAAGTGATGAAACGGGGCTAGTTTTCGGCCTACAAAGCTTGCAGAAGCCTGCAGAAGCCTTCCTCAAGCCTTTGGGAGGCCGAAAAAGGCCTCAAACCAGCCGAAAATCAGCTGTGAGGAGTGCACATGCGCAGTGAGGTAAGTTTGCCTGCAGCTCGCATGCCAGCACAAATGGGTCTGCCATAGGTTTGCCGTCATGGGTATAGGGTCTCTTGCTTAAGCAGGCAGTTGGACTAAAAGACTTCCAAAGTCCTTTTCCAGCTCTATTCTGATGGATTGATCCACAAGGATGACGTTCCACCAGCATCAAGAGCTGGACGGGTGAGGGTGAGAGTTTCTTCACATAGTGTTTCAATCATCAAATAAATTCTGCAGAGTTCTCACCCACCCACTTCCAAGGAAGAACGAGAAAACGGGAGAAAATATTGCAGTTAAGAAGGAAGTCTTCATGCTTAGCTACTTACCAGTCTACCTAATTAGACAAATCAGAATAGATCAAATTAGAAAGGGAGAAAGACAGGAGAGAATGCAAATGCGTTCAGCTCTCAAGTGTGGGCAACAATTTAGCGACTCGTAGTACACAGGTAAAACTCGAAAAATTAGAATATCGTGCAAAAGTTCATTTATTTCAGTAATGCAACTTAAAAGGTGAAACTAATATATGAGATAGACTCATTACATGCAAAGCAAGATAGTGCAAGCCATGATTTGTCATAATTGTGATGATTATGGCTTATAGCTCATGAAAACCCCAAATCCACAATCTCAGAAAATTAGAATATTACATGCAATCAATAAAACAAGGATTGTACATAGAACAATATCGGACCTCTCAAAAGTAGAAGCATGCATATGTACTCAATACTTGGTTTGGCCCCCTTTTGCAGCAATTACTGCCTCAATATGGCGTGGCATGGAAGCTATCAGCCTGTGGCACTGCTGAGGTGTTATGGAAGACCAGGATGCTTCAATAGTGGCCTTCAGCTCTTCTGCATTGTTCGGTCTCATGTCTCTCAGCTTTCTCTTGGCAATGCCCCATAGATTCTCTATGGGGTTCAGGTCAGGTGAGTTTTCTGGCCAATCAAGCACAGTAATCTCACAGTCATTGAACTGGGTTTTGGTGCTTTTGCCGATGTGGGCAGGTGCCAAGTCCTGCTGGAAAATGAAGTCAGCATCCCCATAAAGCTCGTCTGCGGAAGGAAGCATGAAGTGCTCCAAAATCTCCTGATAGATGGCTGCGTTGACCCTGGACTTAATGAAGCACAATGGACCAACACCAGCAGATGACATGGCTCCCCAAATCAACACAGACTGTAGAAACTTCACACTGGACTTCTTGCAGTGTGTGCCTCTCCATTCTTCCTCCAGACTCTAAGTCCTTGGTTTCCAAATGAGATGCAAAAGTTGCTCTAATCAGAAAAGAGGACATTGGACCACTGAGCAACAGACCAGTTCTGTTTTTCTTTAGCCCAGGTAAGATGCTTCTGACATTGTTTGTTGTTCAGGAGCGGCTTGACAAGAGGAATATGACATTTGAACCCCATGTCCAGCATCCATCTGTGTGTGGTGGCTCTTGATGCACTGACTCCAGCCTCAGTCCACTCCTTGTGAAAGTCCCCAACACTTTTGAATGGCCTTTTCCTGACAATCCTCTCCAGGCTGCGGTCATCCCTGCTGCTTGTGCACCTTTTTCTTCCACACTTTTCCCTTCCACATAACTTTCTATTAACGTGCTTTGATACAGCACTTTGGGAACATCCAACTTCTTTTGCAATTACCTTTTGAGGCTTTCCCTCCTTATGGAGGGTGTCAATGATGGTTTTCTGCACAACTGTCAGGTCAGCAGTCTTTCCCATGTTTGTGATTCCTACTGAACCAGACTGAGAGACCATTTAAACCCTTTGCAGGTGTTATGGCTTAATTAGCTGATTAAAGTGGGACACTTTTTGAGCCTAGAATATTGAACCTTTTCACACTATTCTAATTTTCTGAGATTGTGGATTTGGGGTTTTCATGAGCTGTAAGCCATAATCATCTCAATTATGACACATCACAGCTTGAATTATCTTGCTTTGCATGTAATGAGTCTATCTCGTATATTAGGTTCACCTTTTAAGTTGCATTACTGAAATAAATGAACTTTTGCACGATATTCTAATATTTTGAGTTTCACCTGCACTTCTGCTAAGAAAGTTTTACAAACTCAGATCGAGCAAGTAGCGTGGCCTGTAAATGATCTCGTAGCTTCCGTCCTTCCATCCTTTACAATTCAAAGGAATATACATCTCTTTTTCTGCAGAATTTGAAGTAGTCCTCGAAGTTGGACCACAGTGGAGCCCAAAATTTCTGTTGCTAAGTGAGACAGTTATGAAGTGAGGGTTTTTTCCTCCATTTTATGATCTTTGTGTTGTGGTTTGCTGGCAGCCTGTGCAGACAGCAGCGGAGTCGGACAGTGGGGAAGAACGGGGTCCAGTCAGGGAGTCTGGAGAGGACTCGGACGAGGGTCCTGCGTCTGATGCAGAGATGGGGCCAGGACCATCTGGGAGTGAGGTGCTACCTTTGGAGCCTTCAGAGTCTGGCAGCAGCGAGGACGAGGAACAAGGGGAGCCTGTTCCCACTGCGCGTGTGCGCAGAGCTGCTTGAAGGCGAGACCAGCTGAAACAAAAGGGGTGACTCAGGAGTAAGGCTTGGAGGTGATTGCCCCTCCCATAAGATTTAAAGGAAGTGAAAAGGGACAGGAACTTTTGCAGGAAGCAACGTCGTTTGTTCTGTTCAGATTAAACCTTGAAGCTCTGTGTAGACTTTGTGCTTCGGTTGATTTTTTACAGTTAATTTGGCACCTTAGTTGTTGGCAGCAATTCAAAGCAGATAAAGGTGGGTGCTTATCTCAAGGGACTGTTTGGGACTCATAACAGGCTGGGAATGCACATAATTCCCAGCATTGAAATAAAACAAGAGTTGTTTGGACTAAGTGTGTCCTTAATTTCGGTCTCAGGAAGGCTTGGTCAGAACATTTAGTAAGACCACACTTAGAATATTGCATCCAGTTTCGGTCACTGTAATATACAAAAAAAATTGTTGAGACTCTGGAAAGTGTGCAGAAAATGAAGAATGATTAGGGGTCTGGAGGCTAAAACATGAAGAACGATTGCAAGAATTGGGTATGTCTAGTCTAGTGAAAAGAAGGACTAAGGGTGACATAGCACTGTTCCAATATTTGAGGTGCTGTCACAAAGAAGAGGGGCTCAACCTATTCTACAAAGAGACAGTTTTAGTGGTGACACAAACTAGTAAAAATGATTTGGCCTGGTGCAAAGGTGCTTTTTCAAGAGGCAACTGGATTTTCTTGTTATTCTTTGAAGATTCCACTTCTCATCCAAGAAACTTCTTGAGCTCTGACTGGATGGTGGGGAATGGAAGGATTTATACTCCTTGGCATGGCACAACATTATCTTGAGGGACTGTTTGGGACTCATTACGGGCTGGGAATGAAAATAATTTCCAGCGTTGAAATAAAACAAGAGATGTTTGGACTATGCATGTGCTCAATTACAGTCTCAGGAAGCCTTGGTTAGAACACTTTCTTGCCACAGTTGTTAAATGAATCCCTGCAGTTCTTAATGTGAGCCTTGAAAGCCATTTTTTTTTTATCTTGGAAGCTTCGAGGCTGCCACATTCAGTGCCTGGGAATTTGGGAGGGGGGATTTCATAGTGAGGTGGTGGAAGATTAGACTCAACAACATTCTTTCTCAGAGAGTCAAGGACATGTCGCCCTGCACCTGGAGGGGAGTGAATGGAGGGATGTCTCCAGTTGGGACAAAGTTTTGATTGAGCCATGTGATGGACTGATGCATGAAGGGGATGGATCTTGGATTTCTCTTTTGGGAAGGGAAAACCCGGAACTCTCAGATTCGGGTTTTCCCAGGTGTGCCAATATGACTTCTCTAATAAATTCTTACTTGGATGTACTGTCTCTTGAGTGCTTAATTGAGATAGAGAGTTTGGTTGGAATGCTGACCGTTGAGCTAGTAACACCGTTGTTGAGTGAATCTGGCTTCTCCCTTGACTTTACTTGTCAGAAGGTCGCAAAAGGGGATCGATCGCGTGATCCCAGGACACTACAACCGTCATAAACACGAGACAGTTGCCAGGCATCTGAATTTTGATTATATGACCCTGGGGATGCAGATATAAGTGTGAAAAGAGATCGCAAGTCAGGGCTGTTGTAACTTCCAACAGTCCACTAAGTGAACTACACAATAAGACTACACAGCCATCTAAGTTGGATTCTTACATTGAGCAGAGGTCAGGGGTGGGCTTCAAAAAATTTAGCAAAGAGTTCTCTGCCCGGTTGCTGGGTGGGTGAGGCCCTGGTAGGTGTGGCCTAGTTGGCCTCCTGCACCATGGCGGAGGGGGCATTTTTGCCCTCCTTGAGCTCCGGAGGCTCCCTGGAAGCAGGAAACAGGCTGTCAGCTGGTGCTCCGTTCAAAATCCAAGAAAGAAATACTTAGACTCTTGTAATTAGAGAAAAGATATCTTTTTACTGGAAGTCAGTGGTAGCAACAAGAAAATTCTGAATCTGGGGAAACAGGCACGTACATCACATATATCAAGGGAGTGAAATGTCCCCACCCCCAATAGTTCAAACGGTTCTTCCAATTAAAAGTTGTGAACTTCATCATGTGGACATCTCCAGGTGGTGATGATTAGTTGACCTTGGCTTACTCAGATAAAGGTTTGCAGTTGCGCAGAGAAGAGAAAGGTAAGCAGGAATTAGAAACCCTCCCCAGTTTATACAATATCAGTTAGTAACACTTTCAGCTCACGTCCCACACATTTTCCCCTTCCACCCCCCGTTACTCATGACAGCCAGAAAGAAGCAAAGGAAAGGAGGAAGGTCTTGAAGGCTGACACAGGCCCATTTCTGCCCTTCCTGAACTTCCAGGAGGCCCGTTTTTCGCCCTTGCTGAGCCTCCTTGCATGCCCTGCACTTATCAGCATCCAAAACGGGCTGTGTGGGGGCTCCTGGGAGGGGAGGGGTTGGCAGGGCCAGCCAGGAGTGGGATTTGGGGGCTTTCCAAGCTGCACAGAATCTTAGCTAGAGGACCTCCCAAACCCTAGCGAACCCCCAGCGGCCCATCCTTGGCAGAGGTGAGAGTTGATGGTGTGGTGAGAAGGAATGAGAACTTGGGATGAATTAATAATACGGTCTATGATTGATTACATAAATATTTCACTCAATATTTGGCATATGTTTTTTTTTTTTCATGATCTCCAGAACCCATTCCAATTGTAGAATTCCAATGAACCAATTTTGACCTACCTAAAATATATATATTGCTGTGAGATTTCACTATATAAATTTAAGCCTGTTATGGAATATTATCCACACAGAGACATACAAAGTACTACAAGTGTTTTCTCAGTTACGCCGTGGAACTAAAATAGGCGTTCACTCACGATAAACGTTTCGATGATGTTTGATATGTTCTACACCATTGGAACATGACTCTTACTACACTTAATGAAACGATGCACATGTTACTTATTTTAACAATCTGTTATCATGTCTCTGGGATTCTTATCAATCTGAACTACAAGCAGAAAGAATCACACAACCGAGTTTTTAAATGTATTAGTAATGGTTAAATTAGCATTTGCTAATGATTTGAAAGTTCAGCATTGCCACCAAAAAGAGAATAGCTAATGATGGTTTGGGAATTAATGAAAGTGGTTTAACAAACTTTATGAGTAAGAGGATTGTGTAAAAAATATGTGGGAATACTTTTTGCAGGAAGCAGTAATAGAATATCTGATGAAATGAAATTATGCAACTGATTAAGGGAAGTTGGAGGAAAACTTCAATTTAAAAACGCTGCTGTAGAAATATGATACCCTTAACTGAAGACCGTGGCAATTTTTCAATTCTCTCTTTTTTTTATCAGAACATTTTAGAATTTATTTATTTATTTATTTTATTTGATTTGCCAATTGTTTACAAGATAATAAGTATAAATGTATACATAGTTGTGAATACATGAAATGGGTACATATAAGAAAAATAAAAGAATAAGAGAAACAATAGGACAGGGACGGTAGGCACGTTGGTGCGCTTTGCACGCCCCTACAGGCCTCTTAGGAAAGGGGTGAGGTCAATAGTAGACAGTCTAAGGTTAAAGTTTTTGGGGTTTGGGGAAGAAACTACAGAGTTGGGTAGAGTATTCCAGACATTGACCACTCTATTGCTGAAGTCGTATTTCCTGCAATCAAGTTTGGTGCGGTTTACTTTGAGTTTGTATCTATTGTGTGCTCTTGTGTTGTTATGGTTGAAGCTAAGTATTCATTGACAGGTAGGACATTGCAATGTATGATTTTATATACCATGCTTAAGTCAGACCGAAGACGGCGTAATTCAAGGTTTTCTAGTTCTAGAATTTCAAGTCTGGTGGCATAAGGTATTCTACAACAGTAGAGGAGTGGAGAACTCTTCTTGTGAAATATTTCTGGACTTTCTCAATTGTGCTAATATCAGATACATAATGTGGGTTCCAGACTGATGAACTGTATTCAAGTATTGGTCTAGCAAATGTTTTGTATGCTCTGGTTAGTAGTGTGATATTACCAGAGAAAAAGCTACGTAGGATTAGGTTAACAACTCTTAATGCCTTTTTGGCTATGTAGTTGCAGTGGGCTCTAGCACTTAGATCATTAGAGGTGAGTATTCCAAGGTCCTTTACAGAGCATGGGTCATCAACAAGATCTTGACTATTCAGCTTGTATTTTATTTTCTGATTTTTTTGCCAATATGTAAGACAGAGCATTTATTTGTTGAGATTTGAAGTTGCCATTTGTTTGACCATTCTGATACATAGTCAAGATCTTTTTGTAGGGTAGCAGTATTGTCTGTGGTATTGAACAGCTTTACATCATCAGCGAAGAGAACGCAATTGCTCTTAATATGATCACAGAGGTCATTTATGTAGAGTATGAAGAGAGTTGGTCCTAGAACACTGCCTTGGGGAACACCACTATTGACAGGTACTGGATTTGATAGGACACTCCCGATTTTGACCATTTGTTGTCTGTTTGACAGGAATTCTTCTATCCAGTTATTCAGTTGTCCAGAGATACCATAGGGTTTTATTTTTAGGAGTAGTTTGTCGTGTACCACTGAATCAAAGGCTTTACAGAAGTCTATGTAGATTGCGTTCTATTGCTTTGCCCTGGTCGAGTTGTGTCGTCCATATGTTTTTGCAGTGTAAGAGTTGCAGATTACAGATTGCTCTACTTCTTGCAATGTTTGATAGTGTCAGACCTTCCGCAACTTAACCTCTAAGTAAAAAATGATCCTTGGCTCCATTTATTGAGAAAAGTATTAGACATCAAGTGTATTACAATAATGCAAAACCAGAACTGTGAATCACGCACCAAATTCACTAAATTCTACTCCCCCCCTCCCTTATCTGCCCCTCGCTGATGACCCCATGGCAACCAACCAAGTTTATGCAAGATGTTTTCATAATGGTCAGACTGAGTGTCATGCCCTAGTCAGAACCTGAATCCACAGAGGAGGACAAGCAGGAGCCGGGGCTGATGGAGGTCGAAGGGGCAGCCTCGTTGGCTTCGGAGGAATGTGGGAAGGAGCAGGACGAGGCAGCCCTGGGCTGCTCTGGCTTGGGATGGATTGCCAGCAGGAAGGAACAGGGGCAGGATGACTGAGAGAGGTCAGGCAGTGGAAATGAGGAGCGATGGAGCTCAGGTGATGAGCAAGGACAACCCGCTCCTGAGCACGGGGAGTGGAGAGGAGGCGGAAACAGTGCAGGCTGACCCAACAACTCGGGAGGAGAGCAGCCTGCCCCTCTTCACAAGGAATACCTGGGGAGTGAGACTTAAGGAGACACTGTTGGGAGCAGCATTTGTCGGGAACAAACGCTGAATTCATGGAATTTTGTGTGCCATTGCCGACGTCTGAAGTTTTCAGGACTTCTTGCCTTCTTCCTTGCTTCGTGGATTCACTTCCTTGTTCTCCTGCTGTTAAGTTTAAGAATAATGGAGACCAGACATCTGACCAGTGACTTCAACTCTTTAATAACAGCAAATAGAACAGAACAGAGCAAGGCTATGGGCAGCAGTAGCCCCTTATATAGGGTTGGCTGTTACCCTATTAACCAATACTAAGTGCATCAAGTTCAAACTAATAACCAATAAGAAGTGTCCTAAGCTTGACCAATCAGAGGCTTGTTATGAACCAATCCTTGTTCATTGTTTAAGGACCAATCAAATGTGCAGGCTTCCCAAACCTGCTTTGCATTTAGGTTTATTACTTTTTATTCATTCACAACACCCCTCCCCTTGGGTTCCGTTTGAGGAGCTGTAACAAAATCTTCAAGGTAGACAGGCCGTTTGGTCTGTCTGGATGATTTCGAGGCTCCACGGGTTTGTTCTTAAGTCCGGTTCGGTGGAGCGTTTGGATGATCTTTATTAAGTTCGTTTAGCTGCACGGTGATTCCGTGCTGCTTCCATTGTTGTTATCTCTGCCAATCAATGTTTCTTGGGTTTCGCAGTTCGGTTTCCCCGTGTTCAAGTCCCATGGAAAAGTCAACTCCCTCCCGTTTCAATCCCCGGTACTTCGCTGGGCCGTAGGGTTTCCGTTGGCCTGCTATCCGTTATATCTAAGTCAATTTCCTCGATATTTCCTCCCCCTCAGTTGGTGAACCTGGGAGCCATTGGCGCTGGGTAGTAATCTCGAGCGGAGTTGGTCTATGTGGCGTTCCACACCATGCCATCGTCTGTTAGCAGGCAGTAAGATTTAGGCCCTGTGAGGTGGGTAACGGTTGCGGGTATCCATAAAGGGTCGCCGGAGAAGTTTTTGGCAAAGATTAAATCGCCTACCTTAAATTCCCGGCATTTGCTGCTGGAGCCGAAGGCTTTTCGGGTGTGTATGCGGGTGGAGCGGTCGAGGTGCGATCGTAGTTTCCGCCCCATAAGAAGTTCGGCGGGCGTTTGTTAGTAATGCTGTGGGCGTGATGTGCTGCAATAATAAAATTCGATTGATTTTCTCGTCGATGTTTCCAATTCCATTTTGTGGAGGGTCTTTTTACGAACTGTACCATGCGTTCTGCACGCCCGTTCGCCGCAGGGTGCGGGCGAGGTTAACGCATGGCGGATGCCCCGGTCAGCAAGATATTGTTCGAATGGTAATGCTGTGAACTGTGGGCGTTATCCGAGACGAGGGGCGTCCGGAAAACCATGTGTGGCAAATAACCTGTTTAATTTGTTGATAACTGAGTCCATTGTAGTGGTGCTCATTCGATGGATCTCGAGCCAATTTGAATAGGCATCGACTGTAATAAGGAAAGTGTGCCCTTTCGTAGGCCCGCAAAGTCAATATGGATACGGGACCAAGGTCCTCTAGGAGTTTCCCATTCGGTTGGGCTTGCTTTAGGTGGGGCGTTGCTGACGTCTTGGCAACGCGTTGACAAGTGGCGACCCAGGCCTCGATTCTTTTGTCGATTCCCGGCCACCAAGCGTAGCTTCGTGCGAGTGCTTTCATCCGCACGATGCCCGGATGTCTGTCATGCAATACCGCCAAAACAGTTCGTTGCAATTTGCCAGGGATTACGACTCGATCGCCCCACAAGATACAGCCTTTTTGGGAAAACAGTTCGGTTTGGCGCGCTTTAAAGGGCGCCCATTCAGGTGATAGCTGTTCTGTTGGCCAACCATGCTCAACCCAGCGTAAGATGTGTTGCAGGACCGGATCTCGTTTTGTCTCGAGGGCAATGTCTCTCGCCGTCAATGGCGGTCGTGTAGAGTCTCAATTTGCAACGTTGTGATGGTTGGGGCTGGATCTTCAACCGATTCTGGAAGCGGTGTTCTGCTCAATGCATCAGCGTGGAGAATTGATTTCCCAGGCGGTGTTGCAAGGTGTAGTTATCGCCGCCAAGAATTCAGACCAGCGGGTCATTCTGGGGGACAATATATACGGGGTTGGTTTATTACCCACAATAATCCCCAGTAGTGGTTTATGATCAGTAATTATTGTAAACGCACGCCCATACACATATTCATGAAACCTTTTAACTGCAGCCACAATAGCTAAAGCTTCTTTATCCAGCTGACTATAATTTCTTTCAGCTTTAGCTAAAGTTTGTGAAAAAAATGCGACGGGAGCTTCTGCTCCGTTCGGTAAGATGTGGGCCAAGATTGCTCCAACGCCAAAGGTGAGGCGTCTTACTTGTGACGGCAGAGTCTCGTTGTACTGCATAAGTACAGAATCAGAAGTTAGCAATTTCTTTACTTGCTGGAAAGCGTATTGTTCACGTTGTCCCCAAACCCACGTTGCTTTTTTGTCTAAGAGTCTATGTAATGGTTCAGCTACGGTTGCTTTATTGGGTAAAAAGACGTTATAAAAATTGATAAGTCCAAGGAACGCCTGTAGATCTGCCTTGTTCCTTGGAGTGGGGGCCTTCTTAATTGCCTTTAGTTTGTCCTCAGTGGGATGGATTCCTTGACTGTCCAGGAGGTATCCCAAAACTCCACCCTTTCGGTACATAGCTGGCATTTATTTTTTTAACTTTGAGGCCTGCGTTTTGGAACCTTTGTAAAACTAGGCGGAGTCGTTTTTCTAGAATGTCCCTGTTCGGGCGATGAGCATATCGTCGAAATACGGTACGACCCCTCTTATCCCTTGTAACAGCCTTTCCATTAAGCTCTGAAAGATTCCTGGGGCGACGCTCACCCCGAACTGGAGCAGTTGCATTTAAATGCGCCCCTATGCGTGACGATAGTTTGCGCCTCCGCGGTGGCTGAATCTACAGGCAATTGTTGATAAGCCTGCGCTAGGTCTAGTTTAGTGAAACTTTCCCGCCACCCAGGGAATGGAGCAGGTGTTGCACTACCGGCACTGGATATGCACTTTGCTGGAGTGCGTGGTTTAGGTGGCCCGGTAGTCTCCGCAAATTCTCAGTGACCCATCAGGCTTGATAGGCGTCACTATTGGGGTTTCCCATCGGGCGTGGTCGGTGGGTTCCAACACGCCCTGTTCTATCAGTTTATCGAGTTGTTCATCGATTTTAGGTTTCAGGGCGAACGGCACCAACGCGCTTAAGGCGGATGGGTGCTACCTCGGGTTCAAGCTAAATGAGATTGGGGTCCCCTTGTACTTGCCTAGTCCGTTCGCAAACGTCTTGGAATTCTTGCACGAGGCTTCCTCCCAATCGTTGCTCTCGGCACGGTGGACTCCCGCTACAGTGATTCCAAGTGGTCTGAACCATTGAAGGCCTAAAAGACTAGGCGGTCACGGTCCACGACAGTCAGTGGCAGTGCGACGGTGCGGTCCTTGAAAGAGACCTGGAATCGGCGGGACCCGACAACGGGAATTCGGTTACCCTGGTAATCTTTGAGGATAACCCTTTGAGGTTTAGGTCTTGGCGGCGAATCGTCGGGATGAGCTGTTGAAGCATCTTCCAGGACACCATCGAGAGGGATGATCCTGAGTCCACCTCCATCACACAAGGTTTGTTTTCGATTGCGACCTCTACTCGGATTTTCCCGGCATCAAGGGATGTAGCGTGGCCTATGGTAATTGTTTGGTGGGTCTCTTCCGCCTGGTTTCTTCACGCCTGGTGGAAGTGGTGGACGGTTTGTTTCTGTAGGAGTGGCTTCCCCATTAGTGATTCAGTTTGTTTCGGGGTGTGCGAAGAATTCTGGAGACTGGCATTCGGCCTGTCGGGGTTTGGAGTTTTGTTTGCTTCTGCAAACCTTTGCGATGTGACCTCTTTTCCGCAAATGCGGCAGAGTGCGTCGAGGAATTTGCAGCCAGATCGTGGGTGATTCGCCCACATCCTGCACACGTTCGGGATGAGGGTTGTGTGAACTGGTCTCGTTCCGTTCGGAGTCGGTTGACCTCTTCCTCATCGCTTTCTGATGGGGATTCTAGGTCTTCGTGGTGAGTCGATACCGGTGTCTCTCTGAGCGAGGCGAGGTATCTTTGGCGAGTTGACGTAGCGGTGCGTTGGTGCAGCGCATTCGGGCTGCCGACTTCTTGAGTCGCCTCCGCTGCAGTGGCTTCTTTAAGGGCATCGGTGAGGCTGATGTCCCCCTTAGCCATAATTTTGCTCTGGATCGTGCCGTCTTCTGGGCCCAGAACCAGGCAGTCCCGGAGGAGCTTCTTCTAAGTCGGAGAATCCGCAGAGGCCTCCAAGGTTGCGGAGGTCCGCGATGTAATGGCAAGGCTTTCGCCCTTCCGTTGGTCCCTCTGGTAATATTCGTGTCTTCTGACTAAGGTTGGCACGGTGGGCGCGTAGTGAGCCCGTAGCAAAGGCTCGAGGGCGTCCCAGTCCATCGCTTTTACTTCGGCTGGCTTGGCAAGCGATTTTGCCATTTTAAACACGGTAGGCCCGCAATGAGTTAGGAATATAGCTCTTTTTTGCTGGTTGTAGCGTCTTTCAAATTGTTGGTCTCCAGAAACATCTGGAACCGATCCATGTATGACTCCTAGTCTTCGGTTTCTGGGTCGAATGGAGCGGGTGGTGCGGCACCGCTGGTCATGTTGCCGTTGATGGTGCGTGTTCGACCACGTGCTCTGTTGGTTGCTCTGTAACTTAGTCAGCTCTTCGGTCTCCGGATCCCATCCTCGTCGCCAGTGTTAAGTTTGGAGAATAATGGAGACCAGACATCTGACCAGTGACTTCAACTCTTTAACAACAGTAAATAGAACAGAACAGAGCAAGGCTATGGGCAGCAGTAGCCCCTTATATAGGGTTGGCTGTTACCCTATTAACCAATACTAAGTGCATCAAGTTCAAACTAATAACCAATAAGAAGTGTCCTAAGCTTGGCCAATCAGAGGCTTGTTATGAACCAATCCTTGTTCATTGTTTAAGGACCAATCAAATGTGCAGGCTTCCCAAACCTGCTTTGCATTTAGGTTTATTACTTTTTATTCATTCACAACACCTGCCCTACTGGACTTCTTGCCTTGAAGCCATTGTGCTAACAAAATTTTGCTAGACTACTCGCAGCCAGGGGCTGTTCTCTGTGTGTGTGTGTGTGTGTGTGTGTGTGTGTGTGTGTGTGTGTGTGTGTGAGAGAGAGAGAGAGAGAGAGAGAGAGAGAGAGAGAGAGAGAGAGAGAGAGAGAGAGAGAGAGAGAGAGAGAGAGAGAGAGAGAGAGAGCTTTGCTCTGGGACTTGCATAATGTGGGAGCGTTTGGGGAAAACGTTGGAGCATTAAAGGGGAGCTTGAACTCTCAGCTGGCTGTGTGGCTTTCATGCCTTGTCCCAGATCCTCACATTAGGTGACTTGGAGCATCATTTTGAGGTGCCAAGATTTCTACTTTCATTTCCCCGCAAGCATCCCCTTCCCTTCCATTCTTCTTCTCACAGTTCATGCAGACTGTTGCCACAAAACAGGGAAGCAGAAGCAAGCTTAAGGTGGCAGCGGAGAGATTTCAAAGCTGAAGCCCTAATATGGAGAGGTATGGTCCAGGAAAACTTAAACTCCATTTGCTCACTACTATAATGATCCTGACAGCCATTTATGCCAGTAAGACTTGGGAGCTGTCATCAGATGTTAACAAGAGATTTGATGTTTTCCAACAAAGATGCTTTTGTTGAATCCTAAAGATTTGCTAACAGAACAGAATAACAGAGTTGGAAGGGACCTTGGAGGTCTTCTAGTCCAACCCCCCGATTAGGCAGGAATAAGATAAATGGTTATCCAGTCTCTTCTTAAAAACTGCCAGTGTTGGAGCATTCACAACCTTTGGAGGTAAGTTTTTCCACTGGTTAATTGTTCGAACTGTCAGAAAGATTTAAAGCCCTTCATGGCATGGATCCAGGTTAGGGTTAGGGCAGGGATCCCCAAGCCCTGGTCCAGTGATTGGAACTGGTCCACGGCATGCCAGCAATTGGGCCATGCAAACAAACAAAACCCCAAGATCATGAAGCAGACTCCTCGTCCCGATAAAACCACTTTTATTTAGTTTAAAGTGAATTCTTCTCCAGCAAAGTCCCGGCTAATAGTCTTTCAAGAGATTTCCCAACTACAGACCTTTATCAGGCTTGGAGAGCTGCCAGGCCAATATCTTCCAGATGCCACGCTGTAGCAGCAATTATTTGGCAGGAAGTCAGGAACAGATCTTCACCCTAATGAATTGAACAAATTGTCTCCTGCAAACACCCCTCCCCTTTTGCTCCTCTTTATTCCCTATGGGAGGGGGCCATTCACCGTCCACCTGAGCCTTTACTCCCAAGTCGACCCTTGCTCCTTAACTATTCCCTTCTCCTGGCAGCTCTGTGCATGTGCACATTGGAACAGGCTCCAACTGTTCTTCTGCCCCACTGATCTCCAACTCCAAAGGCAGCTGATAACTGTCAGATGGCCCTGGCCCCATCTCTGCCTCCAATGCAGAGCACTCATCAGAGCCTTTCCCAGACTCCAGGATTGGCCCATGTTTCTCCCCAACCTTCCCACCGTCTTAGTCTGCTGCCAGCTCTGCTAGCTGCTGGCAGACCACAACAATTTCAGAGGAAAGAACCCTGCTCTGTTTAGCGAGGCTAAAGAGACAACAAGATTGCTATCATTTAAATTTGAGTGCCTCCAACTTTTTCCAAACACATGGCCCTTTATTAAAATTTACTGAAATATAATAACATACCCATAGCAAAAATAAATAAATGGCAGAGTACAAATTCATAAACAAAATCCCCAAACAACAATCACAATGCACGATATCTTCCAGATATAGATGGTGAACAACCGTTGCTCAGAGAATCTCTGGAAAAAGTCCATTTTCATTTGTCTCCCGAAAGCATCACTGAGAAGTCCGACCTAACTTTTCAAGCTAAATAGTCTGCTCATTTTCTCATAATCCCATTTTTATTTGAGTCGCCTGCCTGGTATCTAGAAGCAAAATAAAGTCTTGAATCTTTGTCCTTCCTCTTCTTTCGGTCATTTAATAAGTCCGAGTTATCGCCCTTCTTGTCCTAGGCTTTTGAGAGTTAGAGTCTGTGGGAACGCGTGAAGTTCTTTGTGATTTATGATTTGCTATTTTCCAAGTTGCTGGGATTTGGATTTTAATTGGTTTTAGCTGTTTTATTGGTTTGGAAAACAGTTGTTGAAAAGCAGTTAAAATCCATAAAAGATGGGGGGAAAGCGAGGAAGCCAAGGAAAATCAGATGTTCGGAAAGGTGTTCTCAGTGGCAATTCTGCACAGGTAGGGCCCCCTCTGCTTTATAGACTTGTTTGTATGCAAGACTGAACAAAGATGGCTCCAAGTCTTACATTCGAAAAGCAGTCAGCAATCTCTTTTGAGGCTGGGCCTCGTGGGAGTCTCTCTGTCTTGTTCCAGTAACAGTTGTATGTAAATCTGTTTCCCAATGCAGGAAGGTTCATCTGCAGCTTTCGAACAACCATTCCCCTGAAGTTCTCATGATGTTCCATCAAGTTACAAGGAGTCAACTCAGCTTAAACAAGGTCTCACTGTATCTTATTGAGTAGAGTAGAGTAGAGTAGAGTAGAGTAGAGTAGAGTAGAGTAGAATAGAATAGAATAGAATAGAATAGAATAGAATAGAAGCGGAATGGAACGGAACAGAACAGAACAGAACAGAATAGAATAGAATAGAATAGAATAGAATAGAATAGAATAGAATAGAATAGAATAGAATAGAATAGAATAGAATAGAATAGAATAGAACAATAGAGTTGGAAATGACTTTGAAGGTCTTCTAATCAGGGGTGGGATTCAAATTTTTTAACAACCGGTTCTGTGGGCATGGCTTAGTTGGTGGGTGTGGCTTGGTGGTCATGTGACTGGGTGGACATGGCTTGGTGGTCATGGTATTGGCTGGGCGTGGCCAACTCAATATCACTCACATCGAGGCACACATCTCCTCACCTGGCCTCTCATGACTGTGGGGAATGCTGCAACAGTCGTAAGTGTGAAAAATGGTCATAAGTCACTTTTTTCAGTGCCATTGTAACTTTAAATGGTCACTCCACACAAGCAAAGTACCAGCAAAGGAGGGAAAGATAACTCCAGAGAAGTTCCAGAGACAGGAAGTCTAGTCCTGCCAAGAATGTAATAAGGGTTAACGGAGAGGCAGTTTCTGTAAGCAACACCAGAATGTTTCCTTCCTGCCTTCCTTACAGGATTAGGCCAGTAATTTCTTCTAACAACTGGTTCTCCGAACTGCTTAGAATGTTAACAACCGATTCTAGCAAATAGGTGCGAACTGGTAGATCCCATTCCTGCTTCTAATCCAACCCCCTGCTCAGGCAAGAAACCCTATACCATTTCAAACAAATGGTTGTCCAGTCTCTTCTTAAAAACTTCTAGAGAATTCACAACTTCTGGAGGCAAGTTGTTCCACTGATTAATTGGCAAGTTGTTCCACTGATTAATTAATTGGCAAGTTGTTCCACTGATTAATTGTTCTCACTGTCAGAATTTCTCCTTTGTTTTAAGTTGCTTCTGTCCTTGATTAGTTTTCATCCATTGCTTCTTGTCCTGCCCTCAGTGCTTTGGAGAATAGCTTGACTCCTTCTTCTTTGTGGCAACTCCTGAGATATGGAAGACTGCTATCATGTCTCCCCTGGTCCTTCTTTTCATTAGACTAGACATACCCAGTTCCTGCAACTCTTCTTGATACGTTTTAGCCTCCAGCCCCCTAATCAACTTTGTTGCTCTTCTCTGCACTCTTTCTAGAGTCTCAACATCTTTTTTACATCATGGTGATCAAAACTGGATGCTGTATTCCAAGTGTGGCCTTACCAAGGCATTATAAAGTGGTATAAACACTTCGCATGATCTTGATTCTATCCCTCTATGATGACCCGGGGCATGGCACAAAGGCAACACAGTCACATAAGTAAGGTTTAATACCTCCAACATTGCCCCCAATGTCCAGTTTCCTTCGGCTGGAGAAAAAAACTCTCCCAAGAACAGTCTTTAAATGGAGGAAATACAGTCCAAAAACAAAGTACATATAAACTGTAAATAAAAATCCACACAAACCACACTGCAGCAATTAACTGGACAGGGCAGGATAAGGAATTGCAGACTTCAAAGGCCAACAAAACACACACAGTTGGGAAGACATCAGGAACCCAGATAAGCCTCGACAAACAAAGATAACTCATGGTTTGCTTCCAGCAACTTTGCTGTGCATATCTTTCCTTTTTAAACACTGTTTTCCCAGCTGCAGCTAATGAAGCGAATCAGGGCCCTTTCCTCCCCCATAAGCCACACAACTCACATTGCTCCCTCCTCCGTTTCCCCTTGCATGCCCTAGGATGAAGAGAGGGTGGGCCTGGATCTTCCACTGAATTCTCTCTGTCTTTCTCTACCTCTCCCCTGCTCTGCCCAGCCGGACTGTGCCCTTCCCCACTTTTTTCCAGAGCCACTGGAGCCACACTCCCACTCCCTGTCAGCTGCTCAATCTCCCCCTTGGAATCAGATTCCAACACTCTGTTTATGTAGGCTAGAATTGTGTTGGCTTTTTTGGCAGCTGCAGCACACTGCTGGCTCATCTTTAAGTGATTGTCCACTAGGACTCTAAGATCTATTGGACTATCTGCTTAAATTACCAGATGTTTTAATGAGAGTAGAAGTACTCCTCGATGTACGACCACAATTGAGCCCAAAATTTCAGTTGCTACACAAGATAGTTATTAAGTAAATTTCACCCCCTTTTACCACCTTTTGTGCCCAGCTGTTAAGCGATTCTCTGCAGCTGTTAAGCCAGTAACATGGTTCTTAAGTGAATCTGGCTTCCCCGTTGATTTGGCTTGTCCGAAGGTCACAAAAGGTGATCACATAACCCTGGGATATTATAACCATTATAAATATGAGTCAGTTGCCAAGCCTCTGAATTTTGATCATGTGAGCATGGGGATGCTGCAACGGTCATAAATGTGAAACTTCAAGTCATCACTAAATGAACTGTTGTAAGTTGAGGATTACTTATAATTAAAATGGTTTACCTCTACTATAGGGATGGGGTGACTCAGTAGCTAAGACGCTGATCTTGTCAATCGGAAAGATCGGCGGTTCGAATCCCTAGCGCCGCATAACGGAGTGAGCTCCCCTTACTTGTCCCAGCTTCTGCCAACCTAGCAGTTCGAAAACATGTAAAAATGCAAGTAGAAAAATAGGGACCACTTTGGTGGGAAGGGTGTTCTGTGTGCCTTCGACATTTAAACATGCCAGCCACCTGACCACGGAGAAGTCTTCGGACAGCGCTGGCTCTTCGGCTTTGTAACGGAGATGAGCACTACTCCCTAGAGCTGGAAACGACGAGTAGGTATATGCGAGGGGAACCTTTATCTTTTACCTCTACTCTACCTGTGTGTTTGGGTTTTTTCCTTGCACTAAATGTAGAACCTTACTTTTTTCAACATTGGATTTCATTTTGAGTTTCATTCTGACAATTTCCTCCAATATGTATCATATTTATACATATCAATATGTATACATATCAATATGTATCCGAATGGTCAAACAAATGGCAACTTCAAATCTCAACAAATAAATGCTCTGTCTTACATATTGGCAAAAAAAATCAGAAAATAAAATACAAGCTGAATAGTCAAGATCTTGTTGATGACCCAAGCTCTGTAAAGGACCTTGGAATACTCACCTCTAATGATCTAAGTGCTAGAGCCCACTGCAACTACATAGCCAAAAGGCATTAAAGTTAACCTAATCCTACGTAGCTTTTTCTCTGGTAATATCACACTACTAACCAGAGCATACAAAACATTTGCTAGACCAATACTCGAATACAGTTCATCAGTCTGGAACCCACATTACATATCTGATATTAGCACAATTGAGAAAGTCCAGAAATATTTCACAAGAAGAGTTCTCCACTCCTCTACTCGTTGTAGAATACCTTATGCCACCAGACTTGAAATTCTAGAACTAGAAAACCTTGAATTACGCCGTCTTCAGTCTGATTTAAGCATGGTATATAAAATCATACATTGCAATGTCCTACTTGTCAATGAATACTTCAGCTTCAACCATAACAACACAAGAGCACACAATAGATACAAACTCAAAGTTAACCGCACCAAACTTGATTGCAGGAAATACGACTTCAGCAACAGAATGGTCAATGTCTGGAATACTCTACCTGACTCTGTGGTTTCTTCCCCAAACCCCCAAAACTTTAACCTTAGACTGTCTACTATTGACCTCACCCCTTTCCTAAGAGGTCTGTAGGGGGCGTGCATAAGCGCACCAACGTGCCTACCGTCCCTGTCCTATTGTTTCTCTTATTCTTCTTTTATTTTTCTTATATGTACCCATTTCATGTATTCACAACTATGTATACACTTATGCTTATTATCTTGTAAACAATTGGCAAATCAAATAAATAAAATAAAATAAATAAAATATATGTTTGAAGAAAAAGCCTCAGCGAGAGAAATGCAAAAAACAAAAAAGCATCTTGGCACCCAAGTAGAAGGGAAAAAAACAGAGGCCCCTTCAACAGATACCAAATCTCCTTTCTCATGACTGGGTTTCATGAATCTAATGGAGAAGAAATCTGATCCATGACAGCTTATGCCGCAATAAATTAAGATGCTGCCAGCCTCTTTGCTGTTTTTAATTCTTTAATTAACTCCAGTTCTTTGCCACACCAGCAAGTCTTTTGTAACTATGCTTGGGTACACATTTGGGGGAACGACTATATTTTGACATCTGTTTCTTTGGGGTGGGGAGAAAAAACACAAAGACAAATGAGAAAAAGAAGAAAAGGGGAAAAAAAGAAGGAGGGGAAGGGTTGATTTAATTCTTGCCAAGAATTCAGAAGCACACACTTCTATCATGGCCCCAATGAATCTCTCCCCCCCCCAGCCCCCAAGGGGCATTGCTTAGATTTCTTTACATTAAAAGAAAATCCACCGAGACTCCAAATTTCACTTCGATTTTATTTTTTTTAGCAGAGGCATAATTTTCCCCCTTTTATCAAATGCTCAGTGCTGTAATGTGATAAGGGGCCCATGCAGGCTATAAAACTAATTTATCATCTGCAAGGTGTACAAAGAAAATGAAAGCTGCCTCCTTGTCTGTTTGACATATGAGGTCATTTTTGCCGCTAACTCTTTAATGTTGAGCCATTTTTATCGGCTATTTATATACATTAATTGCAGGCACCCATATGCTTGTTGCTGTATTTAATAATGCAAGGTGTTGAATATGCATTCCTTAAAGATTTTGGCGTGCAGCCTGCAAATTTTATTCTACTATTGTTTGGGGTTTTTTCCCCCTATTAAAGCACATTAGCTAGCAAAGCAGGGTTAGGAATCAAGGAACATAAGAACAGTTATGATGAATTAGGTCAAAATTCAATATAGTCTAGCGTTTCTATTAGTTGTAAACAACTAATCTCCTGCCTCTGTGATTAACAGATTAAGAGAGTTGGAAGGGACCTTATAGGCAGGGGTGGGCTTCAAATGTTTTATCAAGGGGCTCTCTGCCCTAATGATTGGCTGCGTGGGCGTGGCCAACTCGACGTTGCTTCTTTGCCCTAATTACCTTTTTAAAAAAAGGATATATACCAAAAAGATTAGAGAACTGGAGACTAAAACATATGAAGAATGGTTACAAGAACTGGGCATGGCTAGTTTGGTGAAGAGAAGGACCAGGGGAGACACGATTGTAGCCTTCCAATATTTGAGGGGCTGCCACAGAGGAGGAGGGGGTCAAGCTATTTTCTAAAGCACCTGAAGGCCAGACAAGGAATAATGGATGGAAACTGAACAAGGAGAGATTCAACCTGGAAATAAGGAGAAACTTTCTGACAGAGAGAACAATCAACCCATGGAACAGAAGTTGCCCTCGGAAGTTGTGGGAGCGCCATCACTTGAGACTTTAAAGAAAAGATTGGACTGCCATTTGTCAGAAATGGTGTAGGGTCTCCCGCTTGGGTGGGGGTTTGGACTAGATGACATATAAGATCCCTTCCAACTCTGATTATCTGTTATTATCTGTTAAGTTGCTTATTATTTCATGCATTTAATACTTAAATTAAAAAAACTGGATGAAGCCAGGCTTAATAGCAGTGACTGTGAGAGAGATCTTGGAGTCTTAGTGGATTTTCTGGTGTGTTACCTGATTCTTATTATTTGGGAATTAATCCCCTCAGAGGCTAGTGGCTATGTTATCCGATTTTCTCAATGGCTCTCCCTCGCAAGTGCTGAGTGGATTGTTTATCTAGCTTGCCACATTTTTACGAGGTGTGTAATGCACTTGGCTGAATGCCCAGAAGTTCAATTAAGACTATGAAGAGCTTTCCCTTGCTGCTGGTCTTTCTGAGGTTATTGGGGGCTCTTTGAGCACCGCAGAGTCTTAGCTAATCTTTCTCCTGAGCCCCTGCGAGCCTCCAACAGTCCACCCCTGCTTATAGGTTACCTAGTCCAACCCTCCTGTCCAAGTAGGAGACCCTACACCAAGATGCTCACAAGGAGGAGACTGAGACATAGTTCTTCTTCTGCCAGTGTTCCTCTTCAACTGGTATTTGGAGTCTTCAACACCAATAGATCTGCTGACCATGAATTTAGGGGTCCTTGGTGATCCCTGAGCTTGGTTTTTTTTCCTTGCGGATGTTTCATTACCCAAAGTAGTAATGTCATCAGTGCTAGCACTCCCACTAACACTGAGCAAGCCACTTGTATATAAACAGCAAACCCTACTCCCTTTTAGCACTGATGATGCTTAGTAAGACTTGGAATACTGAGTCCAGTTCCAGTCACCACAATTTTAAAAATATATGTGAGACTCTGGAAAGAGTTAAGAGAAAAGCAACAAGAATGATTAGGGGACTGGAGGCTAAAGCATATGAAGAATGGTTACAGGAATTGGGTATGTCTAGTCTAATGAAAAGAAGGACTGGGAGTGGGACATGATAGCAGTGTTCCAACATCTAAGGGTCTGTCACAAAGAAGAGTGGGTCAACCTATTTTCCAAAGCATCAAAAGGCAAGATGGCATAGCAATAGCACTTAGACTTATATACCACTTCACAGTGCTTTACAGCCCTCTCTAAGCTTTTACAGAGTCAGCATATTGCCCCCAACAATTTTTGAGTCCTCATTTTACCCGCTTCAGAAGGATGGAAGGTTGAATCAACCTTGAGCCTGGTGAGATTCTAACTGCCAAATTGCAGGCAGCCGGCAGTCAGCAGAAGTAGCCTGCAGTACTGCACTCTAACCACTGCTCCACCACGGCTCTTGGCAAGAAATATTGGATGTAAACTCACTAAGAAGAGGAGCAACCTAGAACTAAGGAGGTATTTCCTAATGGTGAGAACAATCAACGCATGGAACAGAAGTTGCCTTCAGAAGTTGTGGGTGCTTGATCACTGGAGGCTTTCAAAAAGAAACTGGACAACCATTTGTCTGATACTATATTCTATGTTCAACCCTGAGCTACAAATATTCTCCTTTATTAGTGCTCTTTCAATGGTCTCTAAGTTACTGGATATCATCTTGACTTTTGCTTCCATCAAGCTTCAGTCCCTGGTTGTGGTGCTTGGGAAGAGGGAGAAAGCCAACTTCATCCCCACCTTCTCCAGCCACCACGTCACCCGAGTATTGGCTATAATATGCCTATAATATGTTAATGTCAGGTGCAAAAGTTAAGGTCCATGTATGACGATCCAATTAAACTTCTTTATTGCTAAACAGCCTATGTACAGGAATCTTCTCAACAAATGGTTAACACCTGCTTAGTGTCAGCATTACAGAAAAATCAAACTCCAACACCAAAACTCTGAGGCAGGCGTTTTCTAAAAATTCCATTTTATTTGAGTAGTCATTCTGGCACATCTGGGAAAACCCGAATCTGAGAGTTCCGGGTTTCCCCTACAGTAATTCAAAACACAAATCCATCCCCTGCATCCATCAGTCCGTCACGTGGTCCAATCACCATCCGTCCCAACTGGAGACATCCCTTAACCACTCCTCATCCAGGTGCAGGAAAGACATGACCTTGACTGCAAGGAAGAATGCTATTATGTCTAACTACAACCACTCTACAAAATCCCCCCTCCCAGTTTCCCAGGCACAGGAATGTGGCAGGGTGGAAGCTTCTGGGGCTAATATGGCTTCCAAGGCTGACACTTAGAGTTAGATAAGGGTCAAGAGCATTCAAGGGAGGCTGGATTTGTCTGCTTGTGGCTACATAGGGATGCTAGACTGATCCCTCTTTTAACCCTGTCTCCAGGTTCCCCCACTCCTTTCCTCCACAGTGAGTTATTTAAGCACGGAATTGAAAATAATCTCCTGTCTAAGTTTTTAGCAGCACTCGTAAACGTGCTTGTCTTTCTAAGACCTTTTCACAAGGAAGATATGACAATAAAGAAAAGATTAAAAATGGAGCCTTGTCTAGAATCATGTCCTGTGTACAGATATTTTTTCTATGAACATTTCCCAGTTAATACCAAAACTACTGATCACTGAATTGGAAAACACATTACATTATGAAAGAGTTGCAAACAAGAAGTAGGGGGCAAGGGGAAAGACAGGAATATCCACACAATAAATGCACAAGTGCTGTTTTATATCCATTGCTTTGCAATATCAATAGAGTCTCTGTCATAATTAAATAACACCACCCAGAGTGATAAATACTTCTATTGATAGCAACTCAAAACACTTGATGTTTTGTCTGGAGGCTAAAACATATGAAGAACGGTTAGAGGAATTGGATATGTCTACTCCAATGAAAAGAAGGATTGGGGTGATGTGATACCAGTGCTCCAATATTTGAGGAGCTGCCACAAAGAAGTGAGGGTCAATCTATTCTCCAAAGCACCCGAAGGCAGGACAAGAAACAATGGATAGAAATTAATCAAGGAGAAAACCAACCTAGAATTAAGGAGAAGTTTCTCAACAGTTAGAAAAATGGATCAGTGGAATGATTTGCCTCCAGAAATTGTAGGTGCTCCAACACTGGAGGTTTTTATGAAGAAAGTATAGAACCATTTGTGTGCAATGGTATTGGGTTTCCTGCCTGAGTAAGGGGTTGGACTAGAAGACCTCCAAGGTCCCTTCCAACTCTTTTATTCTGTTTCTTGAGTTTTCTTCTTCTATCATATAGGAGGAATGTATGTATAAAGGTTAGTGGTTTCTTCTCTCTTGAGAACTGAAGTCTTTAGAGAAGGGTATTTTGTGCGCGTTTAAGATCCAGGCCAGCCTATTCATAAACAAAATGCCTTCAGCCCAGCTCCCCCAGAATGGATGAAAACTAGAAAAAAAAAAAAAGATTCCTGAAGTCTACATTTCCCCGTCCAAATTCTAAGGACAAGACAGGCCCTTTAGGACATAATAGGATTAACTTACCACCATTAGAATAGCAAAAGGCCCAAGGCTCACTACATTGCACAACCCCCTGGAACAGGGGTCGCCAACCTTTTGGACCTCAGGGACCACCAAACTCATAATTTTAAATCCCGCGGACCAGACACCCTGGGAAAATCCCCCAAAAAGTCTCCAGGAAAATTCCCCACCCTGTTTTCCTACCGATTGATCATTCTTTATTTGGGATCTCAGGATACCATCTCCAGACCCATTCTCAGGGGGAGAGAGAGAGAGAAAGACTTTTGGCTTCATGAAAGGAAAGCAGCAGAAGCAGCAGAAGTCTTTCTTTCCCTCCCTCAAACTCCACAAGAAATGATTCTTTACAGTGCAGCCTCTTGGAGCAGGAGGCCTTGCAGGGTCCCAAAGACTCATTTCTGGAGGTGGTTGGGGGAGAGAAAGAAAGACTTTTGCTGTTTTCCTTGCGTGCAGCCAAAAGCAGAAGAAGAAAGAAGTGGAAAGAAGCAGTCCGGTGGCCAGGCGAAGCGCATGGGGCAAGTTCCTCCCCTCCAGCCTTTCTCCCTTCCACTCACTACCTCATGTTGTTCGCAACGCAAGCGACGCAAGCCTTGTGTTCCTGCGGGCCATGTGGACAGTGCAGTCTTGTGTTCCCACGCAGCCTGGATTAATTGCTTTGAGGGGTGCTTTGGGGGTGACATTTCTCTGCGGACCACCAAAATTTTATCACGGACCACCAGTGGTCCCCGGCTCACTGGTTGGCAACCACTGTTCTAGTCTAACCCTCTCCCCAAAGTGGGAGACTGCATACCATCCTGGCCAAATGGTTGTCCAATCTTTTCTTGGAAAGCTCCAACGACGGAGCATGCATCACTTTGCAATGCACTCCCCATCCATATTCTAATCAAGCCTTTCCTTGCTTAGTTTTTAAGAATCTCCAAGTTTGGCTAGATACGTCTGCTTGTAGGAGTCTTTTAAAAAAAAATATTGGTAAAAAGAAGGTAGAAAAGATGAAATGGGCGTCTTTGCGAAGAGACAAAGACAGAGGGGGATTTGCAATGTTTATGCTCAAGTGTGGGTTTATTTTTTATTTTATTTGCAAGATTCCTGAGCTGCAGCTGCCATCTAGTGTACCAGCGGAACAACTCTCTGCAAACTGTTAGATTTTCTTTCCCAAAAGAGGATGAGGTAACCGTTTTCGACCAAATGTGTTAACTTAGCAATGTTGCATGGTGAAAAAGAATGCATAGAGGCCTCTTCCCCACCTGGGTGATGGAGGTTATTATACATGCATACATTAATAGATTCATTCTATGTAGTTTGGGTTGGCATTTCAGTCTTGTACCAAAACGAACAATATAACAAAGCACAGCTTTAATAAATAGATGTGAATACAATGCCTTGTCTTTTCTTTTGCAGATACTGTGAGAAATGTTTTGTTTTTCTCTCTTGGGGATTGATCTAAGGCATCCTCGGAGCTTCTATCGGAAAGAGTCAGACAAATTCAAAGGGAACATTCACATGGAGTAGCACGTACACATATTTGAGGGGCTGCCATAAAGAAGAGGGGGGTCAGCTTATTTTCCAAAGCACCAGAAGGCAAGACAAGAAGCAATGGATGGAAACTAATCCAGGAGAGAAGCAACCTGGGATTAAGGAAAAACTACCCAACAGTGAGAACAATTAGACACGGAACAGCTGGCCTCCAGAGGTTCTGGGTGCCTCACCACTGGAGGTTTATAAAAAAAAAACCACTTGTATGAAATGGTATGGTTGGAAGAAAAATTCAGGTCCAGTTCCAAGCCAGGAATAAAATGGAGGCTGATTGGAAAGAAAGTTGGTTTATTTATGACTAAATGTGACTCTGAGACAGCTGACAAAATGGAGTTGAGAACAGGGTGGGTTTTTATATCTTTTTGATTTCTATGGGGTCATGTAGGGATCATGGCTGGCTCTATAGGCAAAAGGGGAAATGCAAACCCTAGGTGTTTTTCTGAGCTAATCTTGTCTTGCTTAATTGCTTATCTGTGCCATGGTGGCTGTTAGGGATAACATTGTTTACCCTAACTGGTTTGGGTAAAAATAATAAATAAGGTATCATGGTTTGTTAGTTAAAGTGTGTGTAACTTTAACTGCAAGAATGTAATTAAGGGTGTGGTTGTAAAAGCACTATATAAAAGCTATGCAATTCCAGCTCTCTCTCTCTCTGGCTTACTGATCCCTAATTACTGGATGGATTGATGACTACGTTCTTGTAGGAGTGTTGATTTTTCTCAACGGAGAGAAGATAAGATTGGACTGATTTATTGTAAGTGTACTGACATTGGCTATTCAACACGGACTTTGCAAATAGAGTATCCCTGACAAGACTTGACTGATATGATATATGACTACTGGACTGTTTATTATGACTATGCTATAATTCTTAAATGGAATAAACAATATTTTTGATAGCACAAGCGCATCTGTATTTTTACTGCATGTTAACTAGAAAACTTATCTCACACATTTACCTGTCTTCCTATCTGACTTCGCTGCACATTCTGTTTAGTTTGTTTTCCTTAACACCCGTTGGGGAATCCAGGTTTAACACTGGCGCAGTGGTTAGACTGTAGTACTACAGGCTACTTCTGCTGACTGCTGATTGCCAGCAGTTCAGCAGTTCAAATCCCACCAGCTCAAGGTTGACTGAGCCTTCCATCCTCCAAGGTCAGTAAAATGAGGATCCAGATTGTTTGGGGGGCAATAAGCTAACTCTGTAAACCACTTAGAGAGGGCTTAAAAGCACTGTGAAGTGGTATATAAGTCTAAGTGCTGTTGCTATTCTGTCTGGCCCAGTCTTTCTGAATGGATTACCAAATCTGCATTTCTAAAAGCTGGTCTCCTCAGTTTCTGCTTGGTTTCTGCCTCTCTTAAGATTTTACCCACCTCTTCTTTAGGGGAAATATTCTATCCTGCCTTTTTTTAATACACCCAAAAATATTTCATTCTTTAGGAAGGTGGGTGGGTGCGGACTTTCTACAGTATAGGATCACCTGCTTGAGCAGGGGGTTGGTTTAGAAGACCTCCAAGGTCCCTTCCAGCCCTATTCTGATTCAGTGACTTATAATGAAAGAAGACTATGTGTAGGAGAAGAACAGGCAGAGAGACTGTGGGTGGAGTCAAATGAGTAATCAGCCTGGAGTCACTATGTTGTCACAAGGAGTCTAAATGCAATCCCTCTTTAATCCCATTAACTCGCATCTAGCATCAATTCAGTGCTGACCTTCCATTGACAAGATTCTTGCGTATAGGCATGAACAATACATCAGCTTTGTTAGGGATAACATTGTTTACCCTAACTGTTTTGGGTAAAAATTATAAATAAGGTATCATGGTTTGTTAGTTAAAGTGTGTGTAACTTTAACAGCAAGATTGTAATTAAGGGTGTGGTTGTAAAAGCACTATATAAGAAGCGAGGCAATTGCAGCTCGCTCTCTCTGGCTTACTGATCCCTAATTACTGGATGGATTGATAACTGCGTTCTTGCTGAAACGGGGAGAGAAAAAGGGAGTGTTGATTTTCTCAACGGAGAGAAGATAAAGATTGGACTGATTTATTGTAAGTGTACTTACATTGGCTATTCAACACGGACTTTGCAAATAGAGTATCCCCGACAAGACTTGACTGAAATTGATATATGACTAATGGACCGTTTATTTGACTATGCTATAATTCTTAAATGGAATAAACAATATTTTTGATAGCACAAGCGTATCTGTATTTTTACTGCGTGTTAACTAGAAAACTTATCTCACACATTCACCTGTCTTCCTATCTGACTTTCTGTTTAGTTTGTTTTCCTTAACACCCATTGGGGAATCCAGGTTTAACAAGCTTATCTGGAGGTTAATGTGTGGTTTTGATTCTTTGCAACCTGACATTGCGAGTCTACACCTCTCCCAAGCATAGGCACCGGATAAGCATCTATTGTACTTTCACCGACTTTGTCTCTTGAATCATGCTCACATTGTGGTTGGCTGAGAGGTGGCGTGGCTTTAGCAGTGACATCTATAATACACCAGGATGAACTCAAAATAATAATGTCCATGCAGTCAGGTCAAACTGCAAACACCGCTATATTTTCTTGACAGTGAAAACAATTAATCGGTGGAACAGTTTGCCTCCAGACGTGAGCGTAAAGAGATTGGACTTCCATTTGTCTGGAATGGTAAAGGATTTCCTGCCTGAGCAGGAAGTTGCACTAGAAGACTAGAAACACTAGAAGATCTCTTCCAACCTCCAGTTTTGGAACACCCATCACTTCTGAAGACAAGATGTTCCATGGGTTGATTGTTCTCACTGTCAGAAAATTTCTCCTTATTTCTAGGATGAATTTCTCCTTGATTAGTTCCCATCCATTGCTTCCTGTTTTTCCTTCAGGTGCTTTAGAGAATAGGTTGAGCCTCTCTTTGTGAGAGCCCCTTAGATATCGCAATACTACTATCATGTCAACCCTAATTCTTTTTTTTCCAGATTCCTTTCCAGCATCACAGTTGGTGTCATTAAGTATTCAAGTCTTTATATTCAAGTCTTTATGTACATCGAGAATCAAGTAGGAAGTTGGGGGAGAAAAGGAAAGAAAGAAAGAAAGAAAGAAAGAAAGAAAGAAAGAAAGAAAGAAAGAAAGAAAGAAAGAAAGAAAGAAAGAAAGAAAGAAAGAAAGAAAGAAAGAAAACTAAGAATAATTTCTGAAGAAGCTAAATTCAGATTGCTACTCTGTCTCTTTCCTTTTGTCTACACACACGCACCCACCCACACACACACACACACACTCACACACATACACATACACACAAACTCACAACAGCTCAAATCACAGTCCATTAAATAAAATAAATTCTGTTCTGTCAAGCTCCACTGGTCCCTAGCTTGCTGTTCAAATTTCTATCCAAATTCCTGTTGGCTCTTCAGATCAGATTACACAGAGTTGTCTCTCCTTCACATCTGAGTAGCCTGCTGGCCCAAAAATGCAAAGGATGTCTAGTAATAAAAATCAAGGACCACAGTGAGAAAAAAAAATGAGATGAATATTAAACATAAGAAAAGCAAACCACTGACAACAGGCAGAACATGCCAGCTTAGAATTGATCATGAAGATATCAAACTGGTGAGGAGTTTCTGCATTTTAAGATCAACCATCAACAGCATTTAAGAGCAAGGAACAAGTGTTTAAGAAATACACCACTGACTAACTTTGCAAGAGGGATATTTTGTTCCTTAAATATGCCTGAATGCAAATTTGTATTTCAATCAGAACTCACTCATACTCCTTCTCTTCGTTAGACTAGCCTAGTTCCCTCAATTATTCATCTTAAGGTTTATCCACTAAACCTCTTGTCTTTTTTGTTCATCTACTCTACACAATCAATGCTAATGTTAGTACTGGTTCAGTAAGACATCTAACCATTTTTACTGCCTTCTTAGAAACTTTTCCCATTTGTTTTATCCAAAAGAGCAGATTCCAGATTTGAGCATAGCACAAATCAGTGTCTTCAGAAGGAAGAAGCTTTTATGCTTCCTCTGAGTCAACACACTTTTAATAGTAAAGCATACAAACATGTGGAGTCATGTTGGTTTCATAAGGAATCATAATCCTAAGATCTTTTGGTATGAGTATGACTGAGGTTTCAGTAGGTCCCCATTTGTGACAGCAAACCCATGGACCAAATTCCCATAATCTACTAATTTTGATTACTGCATTAACCTATTTATTTAACAGTGGTGCGGTGGCCTAGAGATGGATCTCTCGCCACACAGTCAGGAGGCTATGAGTTCGATCCTAGGTAGTGACAGATATTTCTCTGGGCACAATGAGTAAATATCAGCTGAGAACTCTGCATTGGTGACAGGAAGGGCATCCGGCCACTAAACACTCAGCTCCATTCAATTTACCCGATTCCATCCCGATGCAAGGGATTATGGGGTCATTAAAAGACAACAGCATAAAATAAAATAACCTATTTATTGAGTTCACACAATACGGTAAATCCCAAACCAACCCTTAGTAGGACTTGCATAATTTGGCCCACTGCAAAAAAAAAAAAAAAAAAAAAAGAATAGCTAACCATGATTAGCATTAGTCAAACTTCATAGATTGTGGAAATGGAACCATTGTGTGAGCAGGGGGCAAACCTGGATGGGATCACAGGCTGTAACTTGGCTTCTTAATCTTCTAGGCACTCAGGAAATTGTTGAAGGAATTGTTGAAAAGGTTGGGAATGGGAAGGAATTGCCAGGAAGGAATTGTTGAAAATGTTGGGAATGGGGATGAGGACAGTAAAGGGATTAAAAGTGAATAGGAAATCGTTTCCATTCCCAAACTTAACACCCCTCAATTATACATGCATGTAAGTTTATTATTAGTGCACGGCACTGTTACAATAGCCAGGAGACCACAATAATATTGCAGAGTAGTAGTTTGATTTGGGACATAGTTGCATGCTTCCCTTCCAAGCTGGCCTCACACCAGAGAGTAAGATGAGCTGCTGTTCCTGTAGCATCACCCATGGTCCCCTTCCTCCCCAGACAAACTTCACAAGTGGGCAACGCAACCAGGAAAGTTCAGAGCCATCAGGAATCAGACTGCCTGCACAGAGCACCGGCTGTAGTGGTACCTATTTATCTACTTGCATACAATTTACTTTAAAACTGTCAGGCTGGCAGAAGCGATGGGAGCTCACATGTGAAAATATTTTCCCCATCCTTAATTTGCAAAGACAAAAACGCAACCTGCCCTCCTGAAACTCCAGCCATTTTGCTACCAGATTTTGTGGGTGTCTCTCTGGCTGGACCATCATCCTATGTGAACTATTCCAATCACTTATCTTAATTGATTACATGAACTTCACCCCTCATGACTAATAAGAACTGTCCTAAGTATTAGCCATAAGAAATCTCCACCTCCTTCTCCTCTTCCTTCTTCTTCATCCTGCCATCAACGAGGCAGATAGACTTCTCCTTCTCCTCCTTCTTCTTTATCTCCTTCTTCTCCATTTCCTTCCCCATCCTTTTCCCTCTCCATCTCCTCTTCCTCCTCCTCCTCCTCCTTTGTCATCACAGCCATTGGGAGAAGAGACCATATCTTATGTGCCACGGGTGATCAGGCTTCATCATATAAAAAACTGTGATTTTATGAGTGCACAGGGGGAGACTTGATTAGTTAATAGCCTGAACATGGATCCTAATGCAATTCCGGATAAGGACCATTGAAACCATCCGCTGAATCAAGAGACAAAACCCTCCTGGGCTGCGTCATTGCAACCTGGAGGGACACCGTCCATATGCTGGGACTTCCTCCCATGAAACAGTTCCTTGAACAACTACGGCTTTCAATCTGGCGTTTTCACAATGGGCTCTATGAAAATCAATGCAGAAAGAGCATCTCCGAGTACAGATTGGCCCATCCATTAATCAGCTCCCCCCAGCAACGCAGCCCAGCCTTCTGTTGGAGCCTCGTTCTTGTCCTCCCGCTGTTGCTCTGTATTTTATAATTATTCCTAAGGCGTGTGCCAGCTATTAAGACCACATGCTGGGTCTCCTTGAATGTCTCCCCTTTCCTTTTTGGAGTTTTAGATCTTTTACAGCTGGCTCATACCCTGTGGCCAATGCTTAGGACCGCTCTGCCGATTTACTGCTGGTTTTGTTTTTCTCCCCATACACACAACACACAAATGGTCTTTTTGCAAAGCTGTAGCTCCAGTGCCTAATCATTTCCAGAACATTGGTGCATAAGCGCACCAACGTGCCTATCGTCCCTGTCCTATTGTTTCTTTTATATATATATATTTCTTATATGTATCCATGTATTCATAACTATGTTTTTACTTATACCTATTATCTTGTAAGCAATTGACAAATAAAAATAAATAAAATAAATAAAATAAACACTCCTTTGAACTTCTTCCCAATTTGTCTACATCTCACTGGTAATTACTCTCTGTGTGTGTGTGTGTGTGTGTGTGTGTGTGTTTTCCTTCTTCCCACCCTCTTATCGCAAATGGCAGAACGTTTAACCTTTTACCCCATTCCTGAGCCACCATCCAGGTAAACTGGATTCGGTAATTGATGTCACCCCTTTTGTGTGTCACTTCATGGATATAAAGCGTGGGAGATTTCAAAGGTTATGCATTTTCTGGTCCAGGTTTTCCAGTTCAGCCACAGTCCAGTTGATGATTCCAGCTGGGTAGCCTATCACTGGAACTGCCCATGTATTAATGGTTTTAATTATGTTTCCCACATTCAGTTTGATTTTAATATTTTGCAGACCCTCCTGAAGTATTCCTTTTGTGTTGAATTATTATTATTATTATTATTATTATTATTATTATTATTATTATTATTATTATGACAGTATACATAGCAAACGAGATAACCACGCTGGGTTTTGTATCACAATCATTAGTGGAACACTTCCCAAGTGTTTAGGACTGCATGAAGTATGGGAGGATTATGCAAGCAGATCCCAGTAAGGTGGCCTTCTGCAGCTGACCAATGGTGATCTTGTCAGCGCCAATTGTTCTTAAGTGCTTGCCTAGGTCTTTGGTGAGATTATTTAATTTTTCAGGCTAGGATAATCATGATTTTAAGCCAAACCGAAGCAGTCAAAAAAAAAACACCAACAACAACAACCCCATAGATTATGCCTCCATACCATCCAACTATGAACAAATGGAACACTGGGGACTTAAAACCACAAAGAAGGGATATCTCTAATCATAGGATGATTTCGTTCATGGATTTAAGTTAATGACAATCCAATGTTTGTTCAAATGGGGATACTTGGGAAAGCAAAAAGCTCAATCCAAACATTGTCCAAACCAAAAGATATAAGGTCCCATAAGATAAAGAAAAAAAAAGGGACGTGGTGGCTCAGGGGCTAAGATGCTGAACTTGTCGATCAGAAAGGTTGGCAGTTCGGCAGTTCGAATCCCTAGCACCACATAACGGAGTGAGCTCCTGTTATTTGTCCCAGCTTCTGCCAACCTAGCAGTTTGAAAGCATGTAAAAAATGCAAGTAGAAAAATAGGGACCACTTTGGTGGGAAGGGAACAGCGTTCCGTGCACCTTCGGCATTTAGTCATGCCAGCCACTTGACCACGGAGATGTCTTTGGACAGCGCTGGCTCTTCGGCTTTGTAAAAGAGATGAGAACCACCCGCTAGAGCTGTAAATGACTAGCACGTATGTGAGAGGGGAACGTTTACCTTTACCTAAGATAAAGAAAACCTTACATTGAAATTGACTCCTGGTTACTTAATGGGCAAGTTCAAGTAGCTTATTTATGCAACAATATTGCAGTTATTTGTTGTCTTTTTCAGGGATCATTGAATCGTAGGGATGGAAAGGATCTTGGACGTCTTCTAGTCCAATACCCTGCCCAAGGTAAGGCAAATGGTTGTCCATTTCTTTCTTGAAAACCTGCAGTGATGGAGCACCCACAACTCCTGGAGATAAGCTGTTTCACTGACATTGTTCTCACTATCAGGAAATTCCTCCTTCTAAGGAGCTTCTACCCATTGCTTCTTGTTTTTCCCTGAGAAGCTATGGAGAGTAAATCGATGCCCTCTTTTTTTTTTATGACAGCTCTTCAACTATTGGAAGATGTCATCACAACTTCTCTACGTCTTCTTTTCATTAGGCTAAACATACCAGTTTAGCCTTTAGACCTTTTATCATCTTTGTTGTTCTTCTCTGCACTTTTTGTTTGAGCTTTGTCATTTTGAAGATATTCTTTCAACTGTCCAATCTAACCAGCAGCTGGGGTTCCCTCATCCACATATGGCTTTAATCATGTCCAATCCTCTTTTGATTCTTGAGGCTGCTCAAGGCTGAGTAGAAGCTGCCACTTCTGGAAAACTAGGAAGGACTTGCTTTGAAATTTGAACAGTCAACAATTTGCCAACAGGAGAGAGAGAGAGAGAGAGAGAGAGAGAGAGAGAGAGAGGAGAGGGAGAGGGAGAGGGAGAGGGAGAGGAGAGGAGAGGAAGGAAGAGAGAGAGAGAGAGAGAAGAGAAGAGAAAGAAAGAAAGAAAGAAAGAAAGGAAGGAAGGAAGGAAGAAGAAGAAGGAAGAAGGAGAAGGAGAAAGAAAGAAAGAAAGAAAGAAAGAAAGAAAGAAAGAAAGAAAGAAAGAAAGAAAGAAAGAAAGAAAGAAAGAAAGAAAGAAAGAAAGAAAGAAAGAAAGAAAGAAAGAAAGAAAGAAAGAAAGAAGTGGAGCAATCCAAGTTTTAAGTGCCATAGAATATCACTGTAGCAAGTTAGCACCCACCCCTCTCCTAGAAAAATGAAATATACTAGGAAATATTAAAAAAGGCAGAATATTTCCCCTAAAAAGGAAATAGAAACTCAGAAGCAGAAACTCACCCCCACCTTTGTTAATGGGCGGGCCATTAAGGCCTGGGCCAGAGTATTCTACATAACAAAGGCCTCTACCCATCTCACTACCTGGCCTGGGAAGATTGCATCAGCCAGCACTCAGGTGAAGCCATGTGGTCCAGACAAAGCCTACAAAGTGAGCTAAGATCCCCCTCACCACCCCCTGGGAGTCTGAGCCAATGGGATACATTTCTTGCACAGGAAGAGGAAACACTAAGGGTTCCTAGGACCCAACAGCGGGTATAAAACTCAGGCACTCTCAGCATCTTGGCCTTTCTTTTCCTTCACCCAACATCTTGAAGCATGTCATCGTCCTTTTCTCTTTGGAGCTCCAAGCCGTGTGGTCCTGTCTACCATTAAATCATCTTTCCAAACAGCCTCCATGTTTCCAGTGTCTTTTCCCCCACTTGGAACTGAACCCAGAAGGATATTTCTTCTAACACCACAGACAACTCCAAAGTCAGGCCAAGGATCCAAATGGATTCTCAGGGGGCTTCCACAGAGAAGAAGGAGTCAAGCTATTCTCCAAAGCTCCTGAAGGCAGGACAAGAAGCAACGGATGGAGACTAATCAAGGAGAGAAGCAACCTAGAACTAAGGAGAAATTTCCTGACAGTTAGAACGATTAACCAGTGGAACAACTTGCCTCCAGAAGTTGTGGATACTTCATCACTGGAGGCTTTTAAGAAGAGATTGGGCAGCCATTCTTCTGAAGTGATATAGGATCTCCTGCTTGAGCAGGGGTTGGACTAGAGGACCCCCAAGGTCCCTTCCAACTCTGCTATACCGTTTTGAAATGTGCAGAAGATGAAAACTGCCTAAGAGGCAAGCACAGGGAGAGAAAAAGTGGCCTACAAAATAATTTGCTAAATGCCCTTTCCTTTGAGCCCTAGATTTAAGTGTCTAAACCTACATGCTTCATTGGTACGGAACCTGCAGCTCGGAAGATGCTGCTTGGTCTTCTGAGAACCAGTGGCGATCCCTTATTGCCTTGCAAATTCTACTTCCCGCCTTCAGGAAACCCCCTTGCCTAAAGTATTTCTTTCTATGGTTTTCCCCCTCCCCCCCCCCGTGATATCAACTATTTTTAGCCTAATTTCACCTAGTTTTGCAAGCTAGCAGAAAACTTCAGCATATCATATTAAGAGCAACTGCGTTCTCTTCGCTGATGAAGTAAAGCTATTCAATACCACAGACGATTCTGCTAGCCTTCAAAAAAGACCTTGACTATGTATCAGAATGGTCAAACAAATGGTAACTTCAAATCTCAACAAATAAATGCTCTTTCTTACATATTGGCCAAAAATAAATAAATCAGAAAATAAAATACAGGCTGAATAGTCAAGACCTTGTTGATGATCCAAATTCTGTCAAGGACCTTGGAGTAGTCATCTCTAATGACCTGAGTGCTAGAGCCCATTGTAACTACATAGCCAAAAAGGCATTAAGAGTTGTTAACCTAATCCTACGTAGCTTTTTCTCTGGTAATACCACACTACTAACTAGAGCATACAAAACATTTTCTAGACCAATACTTGAATACAGCTCATCAGTCTGGAACCCACATCTGATATTAGCACAGTTGAGAAAGTCCAAAAATATTTCACAAGAAGAGTTCTCCACTCCTCTACTCATTGCAGAATACCTTATGCCACCAGACTTGAAATTCTAGACCTAGAAAACCTTGAACTACGCCGCCTTCAGTCCGATCTAAGTATAGTATATAAAATCATACCTTGCAATGTCCTACCTGTCAATGAATACTTCAGCTTCAACCATAACAATACAAGAGCAAACAATAGATACAAACTCAAGGTTAATCGCACCAAACTTGATTGCAGGAAATACGACTTCAGCAACAGAGTGGTCAATGTCTGGAATACTCTACCTGACTCTGTAGTTTCTTCCCCAAACCCCAAAAACTTTAACCTTAGACTGTCTACTATTGACCTCACCCGTTTCCTAAGAGGCCTGTAGGGGGCGTGCATAAGCGCACCAACATGCCTACCATCCCTGTCCTATTGTTTCTTTTATTTTTCTTATATGTATCCATTTCATGTATTCATAACTATGTTTATACTTATACCTATTATCTTGTAAGCAATTGACAAATCAAATAAATAAATAATTCTCCCCAGAAATACTTAAATCCAGGATTCATTTTGGAGGAAGACTGGAGAATGTGGAGCTAGCCAGATAATTCCACTTCCAAAGAAAGTCACCTTGTTTTCATTTATTTATTCCCTCCCCCCCGCCCACCCCTGTTCAAGTTTCTAGCCCTTATGAATCTCAAATCTGGGAGGTCCGTGCAATATCATTCCAAGCAGTCAGAAGGGAAAAGATAATAAACTCTAAATAATATTGTCGTGCTCTGCTGGGTAGATAGCCGAACTCACGCTTAGCTCGCCTGAAATGTTTTGATGTCTCATGAGAAAGAGAGATGCCCACAATCTCTTCATTTTTAATAAAATTTAATGAAAAGCAGTATCAGAGCTGTGATGGAGACTTGGATAAGAGGTGGTTAAGGTTTCGCTCCTGTTTTTGGTTTGACTGTATTACTTTCCCAAAGTGAGTTTTGGGGAGAAAGAAAGAAAGAAAAAAAGAAAGAAAGAGAGAGAGTGAGAGAGAGAAAGTGGAAGGAAGGAAGGAAGGAAGGAAGAAGGAAGAAGGAAGGAGGAAGAAAAGAGGAAGGGAGGGAGAGAGGGAGGGAGAGAGAGAGGAAAGAGAGAGGAAAAGATTCTATGCCAAAGAAATTGGCATATATATTTTTACTAGTTTAAACTGAGTTTCTAATCAGGTATCCAATATTACGAGCACATATTCCTGACATTTTGAGATAGAATACATGCAAAATATATTGTGTACCTAGTGATCATCAAAAGAAATGAGTATGCAGGGTATAAATGCAGCAATAAATAGTGTTTAATTGATTAACTGTATATCCCATCTTTATTATGTTTTATAATGAAAAATAACTTATAACTTAAGGTGGAAAACTGGTGATTGGTCCAAAGTCACCCAGCTGGCTTTCATGCTTGACAGGGCTAGAGTTTCCAAAATCTTGGCTTCTCAGCCAGTGTCTTAATCTAAAAAAGACAGAGAGAGGAGGAGAAAATAAACACCACACAACCTTGATTCTGCCCACATTTAGGTCAAAACTCTCCTTATGTTGCCACTAATAAAATCTCTCTCTCTCTCTCTCTCCCTCTCTCTTTCTGTCTCTCTCTGTCTCTCTCTCTCTCTCTCTCTCCTATCTATCTTCTATCAATCTCTATCTATCTATCTCTACAGAGGTGGTTTTCAGCAGGTTCTGACCAGTTCTGGAGAACCGGTAGCGGAAATTTTGAGTAGTTCGGAGAACCGGCAAATCCCACCTCTGACTGGAGAGTTTACAGCATCCTTCCCCTGCCACGCCCACCAAGCCACGCCCACAGAACCGGTAGTAGAAAATTTTGAATCTCACCACTGTCTATCTATCGATCTAATCTATCATCTATCATAGTCTCCAATTTAAGAACAAATTCTGTTCCCTAAATATGCCTTAATCCAAATTTGTATTTCAATCATAACTCACACTGTCTATTCCTAAATATGGCAGACAGCATTGTCCTTCCTTCAGCCAACAAACCCCTGAGGCCCTGCTATGCTTCCAGGAAACACTGAAAAGCAACGAAAACAGGTTGCATGTTAAAAAATTATTCAGGCATCCTTGGGTAACCATCCAAATTCAGAACACAATATGCCTGCAAATGCAATAATCGCCTTTATTGCATGCCTGGTTGTGTGTATATACACACCCACACATATGCATGCACACCAAATGGAAGGAAAAGCAAACCTATCAGTTCTTCGTCTATTTTTCCCCCTCCTCACTAGTGCGAATTTCCCAATGTGGAGTTTGTGCTTTTTGATAGACCGCGTCTCAATTTTTCTTTATTTTCCTGATTACCCTCACTATCTTCTGTGCAAAAGGAAAGGAAAAAAAAAAAGACCAGCATTAAGCCTGCTTTAGAAACTCCAGTTAAATGCATTCTGGTTTGAAGGCGATGAGCTAAAAAGCCAAAAATGACAGCTTAAATGGCATCATTAAAGCAGATCTGATTCCAAGTGCCTCTGAAAGCTTCTTAGGCCTGGTATTAGCACTCCTTTTTTTCTCTTTCCGTTTTTTCCCTTTATTAAAAACAAAACAGAAAGACAGAGAGAGAAGGAGGGAGGGAGGGAGGGAGAAAAGGTGCTTACAACGTATTATTTCTTCCTTTCCATTCATGACTGTGGGACAGGAAACAGATTCTAGATCTCACCTCCATTACACCGGTTCATTATGGAGAAATAATTATGAGGTTATGACAAAATGAGACAGAATATCATCATCGTTATCATCATGTCCTACGCAAGGCACATTGGGCAGCGAGAGTTTTCCAGAAGTGTTGATCATGGGTAGCATCTTTGTCTTCATCCTGAGAGACATTACTAATCTTAAAATGAGGAAGTTGTGAGAAGCCTCCACCCCATCCCACCTGAAGAATGAAATATTTTTGGGAAATATTAAAAAAGGCAGGATTAAATATTTCCCCTAAAGAAGAAATGAAAAAAAAAATCTTAAGGGAGGCAGAAACCAGCCCCAGTCTCCCTGCCCCAAGCAGAAATTGAGGAGGCCAGCTTTTAGAAATGCAGATTTGGTAATCAGTTCAGAAAGACTGGATCAAGACAGAAACTCCAGATGAGCCACAAACAAAAGGTTGACAAACTTAGCTCAGATGAGCACCTAGGATTTTCATTTCCCTTTTTGCCTATAGAGCCACCTATGACCCCTACATATATGCTATAGCACCCCAAAAAATCCCCACAGAATCCATCATATGTGCAGTAGAATCCAGCCTAACAAAATTAAATACAGATGAAGCTGATAGAAAAAGACACCAAGTTACTAATATCCTATGCACAAGCAAACCACCCAAAAGCAACTTGAACAAAGAAGAACTAAAAGTGCTGCAAGCCCTAAAAAAGGATAGCAGCATAATGTATGATTATTCCAGCAGACAAAGGGAATGCCACAGTAGTAATGGATAGAAAAGACTACGAAACAAAATTCACAGACCTACTCCAAGACTCCACATACAAACCCATAAACACGGACCCAACCACATATCTGGAAAAAATAACCAAGAAGAAAATTATAACCAGCCACATGAGCAAAGAGATCCAACAGACGATCATCCCAAGAGAAAAATCTTCCAGATGCCCCAAACTATACGGCCTCCCAAAAATACACAAAGAAGGCATACCTCTCAGACCCATAGTCAACTCCAGAGGAGCACCACTACAAAACCTAGCTAAACACTTAGCAAAACAGCTACAGCCCCATGCTGAAACAGCAGCTTCACATGTACAAAACTCATGCCACTTCTTGGAAATGATCAAAGATCTACACGTGGAACAAGAAGATCTGCTTGTAAGTTTCGACGTGGTTTCACTATTCACTCAAGTCCCGATAAAAGAAACTCTTGAAATCATCAAAAATAAATACCAACCAGCTAAACACCTCATGGAACTAGCAGAACACTGCTTAACCAACACATATTTCATATACAAAGGATAAAGATACAAGCAAATTGAAGGAGCCCCTATGGGATCACCACTGTCACCCGTCATTGCAAACCTGTTCATGGAAGAATTCGAATCCAGAGCCCTGGCTAATGCCACCCACAAACCCAAACTATGGTTAAGATACATCGATGACACATTTGTGATTTGGCCCCATGGAAAAGAAAACCTAAACAATTTCCTAACACACATAAACAGCACACACCCCAAAATCAAGTTCACCATGGAAACGGAAACAAACAAACAACTACCATTCCTAGATGTACTAATCTACAAAAAAACAGATGGCACACTAGGACACACCATATACCAGAAGAAAACACACACCAACTGCTTCCTCAATGCCCAATCCCACCACCACCCAGCACAGATAAACTCCGTGGCCAAAACACTAATCGCCAGAACCAAACGCCTGGCAGACAAGACACACATAAAGACTGAACTATGCACCCTGACTAAAGTACTGACAGCCAACAGCTTCCACAAAAGCAAAATCACCGGCTTGATCCACAAAAACACACTGAGACATAATGGAGACCTAGAAGATGAACAGACCTATGGAGCAGCTGTCCTGCCCTACATAAGAGGTACTACAGACAAAATCAGTAAGATACTACACAGGCATCACATCAAGACTGCCTTCAAAACAGACAGAAAAATAGCAGCCATCCTTAGAAACCCCGAAGATAAAATTGACCTGGAAAACCAAGGCATATATGAAGTCCCCTGTGCATCATGCCCAGCCACATACATTGGACAGACCAATAGAAGAATAAGTACCCGCCTGAATGAACACAAAAATGCAGTAAAAAATCTGGAACACACTTCCTCACTAGCCCAACACATGAAAGCCACAGGTCATAGCATTAACTTCAATGGCATCAAAATCCTAGCCACTATAGAAAACCCCAGCCACAGAATTATCAGAGAAGCCATAGAGATTGAAAAAAAGACCTGAAAGCATGAATAGAAGAGATGATTCCACCAGACTGTCAATTATTTGGAAGCTTGCACTCACAAACAAAAAATCTCCACACCACAAGCCAGGCAAACACCTGAGCACAAACAGATCCCCCCTGATACCTCCAGCTCAAACACACCCCAACCAGGCACCCAGATGAAACCTAGCTTCCTAACAAATGATAGCTGTCCATTTACTCGGAGCCAAGCTGCACTAAAAGCCTCCAATACAGGAACACAATGTTGCTAGCCAATCAAGACACACAAAAAAGCCACAAAACAGACAGAAGATATTAGAAACACCAATCAAGCAGAACACAGCAAACTCCAAGACCAATAAACACAGACCAAGACTCCCAACCAATCAGGATGAAGAAAAAACCATTCTGGCACAGCAGTAGGCTAGCCCCAAATTTAAAACTGAAACCACTGTAAAAGTCTGACTCACAGACGAACACAATACAGAAGCCTGATGATGGCAGATGAGATTCTGCCAAAACGTTGCTACAACTTTAAAAGCACAACTATAATGACGTGGGAAAATACCCGAACAAAGCTGAATACCATACATGTAAGTACCCGCAAACCTTCTCTATATAATCCTTCTCTCTATTTCCCACTCTCTCACTCTCTTTCTCCTTCTCTCTCTTTCATGATCTTTCTTACTCTCTTCTCCCCCACCCACCCCTCTCTTTTTTTTCTACCTCTCTCTCTCATTCCAGAAATTTTTTTGGAGAAATGCTATGAAAAACAAACAGAAACAGTATTTTGTACTACATTTTATACTTTCCACAGACTGATGTGAGCGCAGTTCCATTAACTATTACACATTAACTATTGAATTAAACAATTGTTATGGTTCATTACAAAATGAAGGCTGAAGAAATAAAGTTTGTAAATAAATGCACATTCAATTTTCAGCTCCAAAACTTATACCTGGACATATTTGTCTTACATAATCCACATTTTTTTAGGATTTTGTATTGAGGGTTGTAAAGTAACTGAACACAAGGAAATGTAGACAAGAAAATATATGTTCAGGAATAGCACTCCAAAGAATATTTTTTTAGTAAGGGAAAGTTCCATTATTCTAAAAGCAGCTTTAAAACTCATGGACTTCAACTCCCAGAATTCTCAAGCCAGCAATGTCTGGAGAATTCTGGGAATTGAAGTGCACACATCTTAAAGTTGCAAAGATGCACCAGGTGAGCTCTCAAGGACATATAAATACTTAACTTGGTGTCTGCTCAAAAAACTCTTCAAGAGCTTCTACCGAATTATAGTTTCTACAGGTAGATATTACTGTTGGAAGAAATATCCATCTGGTTCAGTTTCAAGTGGGGAGAAAGACACTGGAAACATGGAGGCTGATTGGAAAGATGGTTTATTGGTGAACAGGACCACATGCTTGAGGTCAGAGGTGGTTTGAGGCAGAGGTGATATTCAGCCAGTTTGGATCAGTTCTGGCCTACCTGTAGTGGAAATTTTGACCAGTTTGGAGATCCAGCAAATACCACCTCTGACTGGCCCCTCCCACCTGCCTCCCACCATTACCTCTCCTATACTAACTGCTAAGAAACAGTTCAGGCAGCTCAGCGGTGTTGAAAGAGGATAGTATTTGAGCCTTGCGTGTGCACACAAAGCTTAGCTGAATTGTGTGGCAGAGCTGTTTGCCATGCCTCAGCTGAGCTAAGAAACAGCTCAGCAGCATTGAAAGAGGTTGTTATTGGAGCCCTGCAACGTGAGCGCAAAGCACGCACATGCACACGTGAAGTGCATACAACCAATAGGAAAAAATTTAGAAACCCACCACTGGTTTGAGATCCTGGGCAGTTGACTACATGGAGTGGAGAGTGAGGGTTATTTCTACCCTCTCTTGAGCTTCCTGTTCCTGTTGCCAGACTCCCAGGGGGCTATGCAGGGGTCATAGCTGCTTACCGAGATGAGGTGGACCAGTTGCTTTTGTGGTGTGGAGACAATAACTTGGTCCTCAACACCAATAACACCAAGGAGCTGATAGTGGACTATAGAAGGAGCAGATCAGACATCCATCCCTTGCTTATCAATGGAGACCGAGTGGAGCAAGTGGCCAGTTTTAAGTTTCTGGGTGTTACCCTAAAAGAGGACCTGACCTGGGGTGCCCACATTGCAGCCCTGGTCAAAAAGGCCCAGCAGAGATTATACTACCTGAGACTTCTCAGAAAACAACAACTGAATGAAAAACTGCTGGTGACCTTCTACCGCTGCACCATAGAGAGCATTTTAACACACTGCACCTCTGTAGGGTTTGCCAATTGCACAGTGGCAGATAGGAAAGCACTCCAGAGGGTTAATGTCATTGCCCAGAAGATCATTGGTTGCCCTCTCCCCTCTTTGGAAGAGCTTTATAGCTCCCGCTGCCTTAAGAAAGTTCAAAACATCCTCAAAGATCCATCTCATCCTGGGAACCCTTTTTTTTTTTTTTTTTGAACTATTACCATCTGGCAGACTATTACCATCTACAGAATATTAAAAACAAGCACAAATAGGTTTCTATCCCAGGGCAGTAGCTCTTTTGAATCCTGCTGTATAGTGCAGTGTTGGTGTGGTATCGGGGGTTTCCGGTTCAATGTGTGAAGGGTGAAGGATGTATGTTTGTGTTTATTTTCATGGTCATGATGTGCACTGAAGATGGTGTTTGATTTCGTTGTACGAGGTGCAATGACAATAAAGTAACGTAAACTAGCTAACTTTTTAGGTTGTCTGAATTAAGTTTGATTGAAGCCTGGACTCTCTGAGATGATGTAATGAGGAGGCTTGTGTCCTGAAAGGGTGTTGGGCCATTTCTATTGTGTCTTAATGGCTTTCCTGGTTTGGATATTGAGTGAGGGCTGATCCTACCATTCTACCCAATTCTGCCTTTGTTCAAAATATTGTGTCTTAAATGGGTTACCAAATCTGCATTTCTAAAAGCTGGCCTCAGCTTAGTATCTCCTTAGGAGCAGGGAGCTGGGGCTCTGAGTTTCCGTCTCCCTTAAGATTTCTATTTCCTTTTCAGGGGAAATAAAATATTCTGCCTTTTTAAATATTTCTCAAAGTATTTCGTTCTTCTAGGAGAAGGGTGGGTGCTAACTTTCCGCATGACCAAATCTGGACTTTCAACGTACTGTCCTTCCTCATTCTGAAATCCTAGTAAAAGAACAACTGCATTTATATAAAAGGAACACCAGTTGAACTCAGCAGAAAAAAGAAATCAAGTTATTTTGCTTGCATCCAGTTTTCCATTCAGAGAAATGCAAAATCAGGTCTCTGGGTTGCCCCCATTCTAATGGAGCAGATTCTATGAAAACAGCAGGAAGTCTTGAGACTAAACTAGCTTCAGTTAGAAGAGTTTAAAGGCTTTTTTCCCCCCCTGCCTCCACTTTGTGGGTAATAGAGATAAATTTTTGACATATACAGGAAAAGGGGAAAAATGCATTTAATGGCAAATGTAACCTAATATTCCAAGATCTTACACAAGAAATGCAAGCATAGGGAATTAAATATCAACTTTTGACAGATAATTTTTTATGGGATTAGGTGCTGAAGTTGCAAGTTATTATTTTTCTCGTCTCCCTTCTTCTTCCATAGTTAAACGACGAGTGATATTAGAGGAAGAATAAAAGGTTTTCTTAGTGCTTCCTTTGCATAAAGTTCCACAACTTTGCTGAGCCCAAAGCTGGAGGTGGGATTGCCAAGGCAACCTCACAAAACAGTGGAATACTTCATTTGGCCTAGGGCAGAGGTGTCAAACTCGATTTCATTGTGGGCCGCATCAGGTTTGTGTTTCACTTTGGGGGGGGGCAGAGTGTATGTGGCCAGGTGGGTGTGGCCAGCATGACATCACTCGTGTTGGGGGAACCTATGGCGGCCCAAGCATTCTGCTAGAGAAAATGGGCTCCTGAGCTCTGTTTTTGGCTGTTGAAAGGCTGTCAAAATGCCTTTCTTCTGAGGATTCGATTTTCCTGCTGGGAGAGCTCCGGTGCAAGGATACAGACAACTTCTTGAAAGCTGGATCTTTTTATTTTTCAGGAAGGTGAGAGATAGTAAGAAGTCTGCATTCCTGGGCTAGCTACCTTTGTATGGTAAGTCCCTGATTTTTATACCTTTTTTCTCCTTTTGTGTGTGAGTGCTTGTGTTTGTATTTCTTAATGTTTTAAATCCTGTCAGGGGTTGTCTTCATTTCTGCCGGAGGGTAAACTCCGCAGGGTGCAGAAGGCAAACTTTGCGGGGTGGTTTGATTGGATTATCGGTTTCATCCTAATGTTTTTTTTAGCTTAATGGTTTCTTATATTTGTTTTGTGGCAATCTCCTGTCTGTCTCCTTTGCAATATATTTTGTGTCTTTTGTCTGTTTGTTTTGCTGATTTGGCATGTCTTGTGTTTGTAAGGGTTTTCTTTTCTTGTTTCCCTAGTTTTCTTAATTATTTGGGCTTTTGTCTAAGGGGCTTCTTTAATACCTTTTATTTGATTTCTTTTCCTATGCAAGTTTGTTTTATGGCTGGCTTGATGTTCCCTTTGGGCTTTTCCTGCTTGGGTGACACCACTGTCCTCGTGAAGTTCCCTTTCCACAAGGCTGTGAATGTCCACCTACAACCCTCTGCCAGTGAAAAAAGAGCTCAGTCGCCATGTGTGGTCCTTGTGAGCTCCATTTTTGGATGAGACAGGCTTCTGCAATCTTCTGCGTGCAAAAATGAGCTCGGGGGGCCATGCATGACTCTCCCGTGCTCTGTTTTCACTGGCAGAGGCACCGTGGGCCGGTTCTTCACTATTTCCAGGTGGAAGCATGAGCCAGATCTGAGCACCCCACAGGCTGAATCTGGCTCCTGGACCTTGAGTTTGACATCCCTGGCCTAGTGTGTGATTAGACACACAAGGAATTTTATTTCTGGTGCAGAAGCTCTCGAAGCAACCAAACCATCACCTCCCCACCCACCCACACCATGATCATCATCCAATAAGAGGAGGTTGTAGGATGCCCCCCCACTCCCCAGATTAAAATATTCTTTATTCTTAATATTAAGAGAGGTGGGATATTATATTTCTCCAATGGAGTGTTGGAAGAAATATCCATCTGGTTCCATTCCAAAAGGCACTGGAGACAAAATGGAGGCTGGAGGCTGATTGGAAAAAGGGCTCATTTATTAATGAAGCAGAACCACTAAGCACGCATGTGATTCTGGGACAGCTGACCACATGGAGTTGAGAGTGAGGGGTTTTTATACCTTCTCTTGGGCTTTGCACTTGAGCTTCCTATTCCTGTGCAAGAACATGTCTTCTATTGGCTGTTGGTCAGACTCCCATGGGATCATGTAGGGGTTATGTAGAGGTCATATCTGGCTCTGTAGATTGTCTGAGCTAAGTTTGGTTGAAGTTTCTGAGGGGAACGCAATGAAGGGGCTTGTGGTCTGAAAGGGTGCTGGGTAATTCCTATTATGACTTAATGGCTTTGCCCTAGTTTGATCTTGAGAGTACAAATCTGCACATAGCTCACTGCATTGTACTACATTTTCTAGTATTTCATGACGCAATTTGGTAACATTATTAATACTAGAAGGGAGTGGGGTTTGTGGAGAAGGAGGAGGAGGAGGAGGAGGAGGAGGAGGAGGAGGAGGAGGAGGAGGAGGAGGAGGAGGAGGAGGAGGAGGAGGAGGAAGAAGAAGAAGAAGAAGAGGAGGAGGAGGAAGAGGAGGAGGAGGAGGAGGAGGAGGGGAGGAGGGGAGGAGGAGGAGGGAGGAGGAGAGGAGGAGGGAGAGAGGGGGGGGAGAAGAGAAGAGGAGGAGGAGGAGGGAGGAGGAGGGAGGAGGAGGAGAGAGGAGAAGAAGAAGAAGAAGAAGAAGAAGAAGAAGAAGAAGAAGAAGAAGAAGAAGAAGAAGAAGAAGAAGAAGAAGAAGAAGAAGAAGAAGAAGAAGAAGAAGAAGAAGAAGAAGAAGAAGAAGAAGAAGAAGAAGAAGAAGAAGAAGAAGAAGAAGAAGAAGAAGAAGAAGAAGAAGAAGAAGATCATCTGATTTGTTGATGGCGGGATAGGTGGAGAAGATCCCATAATTTATTTAAATTTCTTGTCGGGATGGAAGAGAGAGCACACGAGATGGCTTCCATCTGGAGTCGAGGTGGAGGAATCACAGTAAATAAGAATCTATTTACCTTCCCAGCAACTTTCAATAAATTATGAATGCCAAGGTGTCAAAAAATTTGCATAGAAGATATACGCCGTCTTTATTTAATCTTTCCACGTGGGACTGGCATTTTTTTCTTATGAAAATGAATGCGAGGAGAGCAAAAGACCAAACCTGGTGCCTGAAATTTCTAATAAGCAATGACTGAGGTTAGATCGCAAGGGAGAAACGATTGTCCTGATTAAAGGGGAAGGAAATTTCAACCTGCCAGGCCCCATTGCAACGTCTTTTACAACCCTTTGCCTGCTATTACATTAATACAGCTTTATTGAGCGCTAAGTATTTTTAAGTTGTTTTAAAGGCCCATTTATTAGGGGAGGCATTTAACAGCTCCATTCTCTCTTTATTACTCAGAAGTAAGTGCCATCGAGTTCAAGAGGAGTTTCTAATTAATCCTGGCCTTTAACACCTCCCTGCAATTCTTTCTGTTTTATTACTTCGATGCTTAGCAAAGGCCGCCTATTTTTTTATTTTATTTTATTTTTTCATTTACATCCGAAGCATTGAAAGGGTTGGGATAGGACTACATTCGAGAACTGGTTAAAAAGAGTTCCCTCACCTAGTTTAAAACTTTATTGGTTCTTGAGCAATGCAGTTTTCTTTCTCAAGAACTTAAGAGTTTAATTTAATTGATTTAGGCACCAACTCCAGTCAATTCTGAAGAAAGACAAGAGTTCAAAATAGCTGAGGGGGGAAAAAATACAGAATGTGGAATACAGAAGAATACAGAATGTAGAATTCAGGACAAGAGAAGTTGGAGGAGACCTTGGAGGTCTTCAGACAACCAACCTAGAACTAAGGAGAAATTTTCTGACAGTGAGAACAATTAACCTGTGGAACGGATCTCCTGTTTGAGCAGGTGGTCAAACTCTATTATTCATATCCCTTCTTCCTGCTGTATGCAATGGCTTACTGTGTCAATTTACTGTCAATATACATAAGATATTTATTTATTTATTTCATTATATTGGTACCTGCCCTTTATTATTTTTACCAAGAACTGAAAGCATGAACATATCCAAAACTAGAAACCCAGTTTGGTCTAGTGGTTAAGGCACCAGGCTAGAAAACAAGAGACCGTCAATTCAAATCCCGCCTTAACCATGAAAGTCAATTGGGTGATCTTGGGCCAATAACAAGGAGACTATGAGTTCTAGTCCCGCCTTAACCATGAGCCAGCTGAGTGGGAGGGGCCAGCCGGGTGGGATTTGGAGGTTCTCTGAACTGACCATAACATTAGCTACGGGTTCTTCCGAACTCGTAGCAGCTTACCTCTGAAAATACTCTCTGTGTGTGTATGTGTACACCTGTATACTGCACAAGACCTGTATACTGCACAAGTTAAAAAGAGGGCTGTGAAAATATGTACAGACCCCTCACATCCCGGACATAAACTGCTTCAACTCCTTCCCTCAAAACGATGCTATAGAGCACTGCACATCAGAACTACTAGACACAAGGACAGTTTTTTCCCTGAACGCCATCACTCTGCTAAACAAAGAATTCCCTCAACACTGTCCAACTATTTACAAAGTCTGTATTACTATTACTATTAATCCTCCCTTCCTTTCACCCATCCCCTCCCACTTGTGACTGTATGACTGTAACTTTGTCGCTTGCATCCTTACAATCTATATTGATTGTTTCCTAGTATGATTGATTGCTTATTGTACCCTATGACTATCATTAAGTGTTGTGCCTTATGATTCTTAATGAATGTATCTTTTCTTTTATTTATACTGACAGTATTTGCACCAAGACAAATTCCTTGTGTGTCCAACCACACTTGGCCAATAAAGAATTCTATTCTATTCTGTGTGTGTGTGTGTGTGTGTGTGTGTGTGTGTGTGTGTGTAAACATACGATATACACACACAGTATATCACGTCAATGTAGGAGCCCCTCTTCTGAACCGTGCAAACTAAAGTCAACTTTTAAATATATATTTTAAATAATTGATTGACACTGCCAGGTAATACTTTTTAAACTCCTCCATTTAAACAAACAAATTTAATTTTAAGTTTAATTAAAAGGAAATTTAATTAGAAAGAAGATTAAATTTTAATTAAATTCCCTCAAAATCCTTATCCATGCCTCCACTGCTAATATTTCTCTTCGAGGCAAATCCCTTCTTAATATTCGTAAATTCTATTCTAGTAAACTTCTTTATATTTAAATCATATCTGCCTGGTTGAATATTCTCTCTTCTGGGGAAAAAGAAAGAAAATCATTATGCCTTTGAAAATACTTGAAGAGCTACTCCAATGAACTAACATCCACCAGAGGAAAACTTGGGTGTATGTAAGATTCAGCTTTGTAAAAACTAGGATGGCTGCTCGGGGAAGTATTGATGAATTGACTAAGAATCCATCTAGAACCACTGTCAACCTGACAGATTATATTCAGAAGTTTACAAATGGGTTATGAAAACTTAGATTGCTCAAGATATTTCACCATCTGAGATTTTCCCTCAAGTACAGGCAAGGGACTTCATTCTACAATATGTCAAGATCAAGTGAGGTACTAATGCCACTCTACAAAGCCTTAGTAAGACCACACCTAGAATACTGAATCCAGTTTTGGTTACCCCATTATAAAACAGATGCTGAGACTCTAGAAAAAGTGCAGGGAAGAGCAACCATTGTGCCTTGCCTTGCCTTCTGGTGCTTTGTAAAATAATTAATACTAAGTATTAATCTCTGCTTTTATCTGAGAAAGCTCCATTGCGTTATAAAAAGTGCGCATCCTTGAATTCTTGGAGTGGGCTTTCTCACAGCTGAAAACTCCACAGCTTGATTCCAAACACATTTCTTTAAACAACAACAAAATCTTCTGCTAGAATTTACTGTTCTAGCAGAAGAAAGATCTTGTCAATTCATGGACCAGCTACCATCTTTCAGATGAGTTAACTATTGCTTCATGTTGGGCCCAAAAAAAAAGAACAAAGAACAAAGAATTAGCAGCTGGAGATGGATACAGGCTAAGCAAGGTGAGACAAGGATAGGATTGCTTCAGAGCAAACAAGACAAGAACATGTATGGCTGAGCTGACAGATCAAGTGAACAGGATTTAGTGTTTGGCTTGAAGCTGCTATCGCTGAGAGGCAATCAGTAGCAAGTGGGTAGGTCAGCCTTCGGTCCCAAGGTCAAGTTGCAAACTGAATGAGAAATTCCACTGCCAGGTAGTAATTCAAATACCAAAAGGAGGCTGAATGAAGCCAAGGAAATAGGAACAGTACAACATGACCATAGGGGCCAGAATTAAAGAAAATACCAGAGACGAGAAGTAGGGAACATTGCATTGCATGTTAAGATCTAGTTTCTCCATCCGTGGAGGTATTTCTGGAGGGGGAGGAGTGAAGTCCTTCAGTGGTGGGCTTCAAATAATTTAACAACCGGTTGTCTGCCCAATTGCTGGGTGGGTGTGGCCATGGTGGGCGTGGTCTAGTCAGCCTCCTGCACCATCCTGGGAGCGAAAACTGGCTGTGGAGGGCCCGTTTTCCTCCTCCCTGGGCTGCAGAGCCTCTCTGGAGGCCAGAAATAGGCCTGTTTTCACCCTTCACGGGCCTCTGGGAGGCCCATTCTCCACTTGCCACGTTTGGTGCTTTTTGATTCCAGCTTTTAAATAAAGAGGTTCTTCGCACTCCTGAGTCCTGCTCCTTCCTCATCCATGCCCATTTAACACAAACCCCCACTCTTTTACCCTCGAACTAACCTCTATCGGCCTCACCCCATTCCTAAGACGTTTGTAAGGGGCGTGCATAAGTGCACAATTGTGCTTACTGTCCCTGTCCTATTGTCCCCAATTATTAGTTCCTATTTCATGTATTTAAACTTATGTTTATTCTTATTTCTATTGTATTGTAAGCATTTGACAAAATAAATAAACAAAATAATTAAAAATAAACGATAAGATATAATTTTAGAAGTTTAAGAATTTCAATTTAGCAGAATAATGGAAAAAACAGAGTTGGAATGGATCTTGGAGGTCTAGTCTAACGCCCTACTCAAGCAGGAAAACTTATACTGCTTCAGACAAATGGCTGTCCAATCTCTTCTTAAAAACTTCCGATGTTGAAAAATTCACAACTTCTGGAAGCAAGCTGATTAATTTGTCTGACTGTTGGGAAATTTCTCCTTAGTTTTAGGTTGCTTCTCTCTTTGATTAGTTTCTATTCTGTCCATTGCTTCTTGTTCTGGCTCCAGGTACTTTGGAGAATAGCTTGACTCCCTCATCTTTGTGGCAGGCCCTCAAATATTAGAACACTACTTTCATGTTCACCCTTGGTCCTTGTTTTCATTAAACAAGACAGACCCAATTCCTGCAACCGTTCTTCATATGTTTTAGCCTTCAGTCCCCTAATTCTCAGAAAACAACAATTGAATGAAAAACTGCTGGCGACCTTCTACCGCTGTGCCATAGAGAGTATCTTAACTTACTGCACCTATGTATGGTTTGCCAATTGCACAGTGGCAGATAGGAAAGCATTCCAGAGGGTTAAAGTCATTGCCCAGAAGATCATTGGTTGCCCTCTCCCCTCTTTGGAAGAGCTTTAGAGCTCCCGCTGCCTCAAGAAAGTTCAAAACATCCTCAAAGATCCATCTCATCCTGGGAACCCTTTTTTTGAACTATTACCATCTGGCAGACGGTACAGGACAATAAAAACAAGGACAAATAGGCTGAAAAACAGCTTCTATCCCAGGACAGTAGCTCTGTTGAATGCTATTGTATAATGCAGTATTGGTGTGGTATTGTGGGGTTTTGGTCCAATGTGTGGAGGGTGAAGGATGTGTGTCTGTGTTTATTTTCATGATCATGGTCATGATGAAGATGGTGTTTGATTTCGTTGTACGAGGTTCAATGACAATAAAGTAAAGTAAAGTAAATTAAACTAAACTAATCATGTCTGTTGCTCTTTGCATTCTTTCCAGTGTTTGAACCTCTTTTTTATATTGTGGCAACCAAAAAAAAAAAAAGTTCTGAAGGAAGAAAGAAGAAATGTAGAAGTGAAGTTGGCTCCAGGCAAACTTTATAAATGAGATTAGAAATTCCTCCAGGGGTTTTCAAGTTCATATATTTACTTCTAATTCTTGCATGAAATATACTTCACTTGAAAAGTGCATAATTCTTGCTTCCTTGATCTCGCTCAGCTATGTGAGTCTTGACAATTCTTTGCCATTATTTAACAATGGGATTATCCACAGTTTAAATAATCAGGTCCACCTTCACCAAGTCCAGTTTTAATCGCTGTAAGTAAATTCTAATTTGTGCAACTCTGGATTAAAGGCACACTTGTTAATTCACAAAAAAAGTTAATCTCTTTTTGGAATGTAACTCTCTAGGAATTAAAAGGAAGCCTTCGGCCTTTAAAAACACGGCTGGTTAATGGTGGCATTACTGACCCTCTGGAAATCGCTAAGAATGATTCAAACTTCTTATAATATGTATCTGGCCATGGTTATAAGATTGTTCATTTGCTCTGTTCTTCCCCAACAGAATTCAGTAAGATGCTGAAACAAAATTGCTTTGGGGGTGATAACACCACAGTGCAGAATTCAAAGGTAATTAATGCATCGGTTAAAGAGTAGATTATGAATCAGCTGAAGTTCTTAAACTGCCTGCCCCAGGTATAGTTCTTTAATAAATTGGCTCATTACTTATTTCTAAATTATATGTGTCAATCTGCTTACCTAGGACACGATCCAGGCCATATTAACTACTCTTAGAAGATTCATCAATTCGCTCTACTAGAAAACTCCAAAGTCAGCTTGAATTGTCACAATGGAGTAAGAATTAGGTTAACCTCTCGGATATTCTCAGTCATCCCACGGTTGTCTCAAAGATGTTTTTCCAAAAGGTGTTGACTTTCTTGGGTTTTGTTTTTCTCCTTTGAAAATGTTTTGCTTCTCGTCCAACAAGTTTCTTCAGTTCCGAACTGAATTAACATTTGGTTCACCCGAACCTGTGCAAACCAGTAGCATACACCCAGCCCAATATACATACATGCATGCATACATGCATATATACATACATACATATATACATGTTATTTTCTGGATTATACCAGTACGTTATAAAGGAAGCCTTAAAACCTTGCCTTCCTGGTCAATAATTTGAATTAATTAATTAATTAATTAATTAATCAATCAATAATGATAATCATAATCCAGAAATATTGAATTGCTAACTAGGGCATACAACAGCTTTGCTAGACCAATACTTGAATACAGCTCATCAGTCTGAAATCTGCACTGTATATCAGACATTAATACAATTGAGCGAGTCCAGAAGTATTTCACAAGAAGAGTACTACACTCCTTTGCTTGCATCAGAATACCCTATATCACCAGGCTTGAAATTTGGGGCTTGGACAACCTTGAACTACGCCGCCTACAGTTGGATTTAAGCGTAGTACACAAAATTATCTGCTACAATGTCCTACCAATCAATGACTACTTCAGCTTCAACCACAACAATATAAGAGCACATACCAGATACAACCTCAACCGCTCCAAACTTGATTGCAGAAAGTACGACTTCAGCAACTTCAGTGGTCAATGCCTGGAATGCACTACCTGACTCTGTTGTTACATCTCTAACCTTTTACTTTAAACTATCCACTATTGACCTCACCCCATTCCTAAGAGGTCTGTAAGGGGCGTGCATAAGTACACGATCGTGCCTACCATCCCTGTCCTATTGTCCCCAATTATTAGTTCCTATTTCTTGTATTCTTACTCATGTTTATTCTTATACCTATTATCTTGTAAGCAATTGACAAATCAAATAAATAAATAAAAATAATAAAAAATGATTAATCTTTCCCCAACAAGTTTAATTATTTTATAGGAAAATAGATGTCACAATCCTCAAATTTTTACGATTTATTTATTTATTTATTTTTAGTTAGCCAGATCATCTAGGAAGACAGGGATAAAAAGAAGCTTGGCTGCATGACTACACTTGTACCCAGATAACCTTCTTAGTGTTTTTTTTTTAAATACACACAAAGAAAGCAACAAATGTTCTTTAAAGGGGAGGAATAGATCCCAGAACAAATCAGAATGGTTGAAGCATCAGATCCAGACTGTAAAGAGAAATACATTCAGAGAAGCAGAGTACATGCTAAGTTCTAAATTCAGGTGAACAAAATACAATAAATACGATGACAACCATACAAAGAATGATTGAGAAACTAGCTAGGTCTGTTGTAAGAAACAAAGGAGTAGGGGTGATATGATAGCAGCCTTCCAGTACTTGAAGGGCTGTCCCAGAGAAGCGGGGTGGGGTGTCAACCTATTCTAAGAAAAATCCAATCTAGAACTAAGGAGAAATTTCCTGACAGTGAGAAAAATCAATCAGTGGAATGGCTGGCCTTCAGAAGTTGTGGGTGCTCCATTGTCAGCCTCAAGATATCTTCTACATCTTATATCTTCTCTGTATCTTCTCTATAGCATCTTCTCTGCTGCTATGCTCATTTCTTTCGGCTGTCATTAGCAACTGGGGGGGAGGGGGCACTTGGAGGGGAAGAGAGCTGGAGGTGTTTTGCATTCCTTTGCTGTGGGCAAGCAAGGGGAAGGGGGTGTATGAATTCTTGTCTTTAACTTTCCATTTCCTTGCTAGCTTCTATCCCCTTTGCGCAGCTGTGAAGTTTTATCAAAATATGTCAAGGTCAATGGACAGAGGCCTCATCACCACCTGAAGATGCCCACATGATCATATTCAGAACTTTTAATTGGAAGAGTCATTTGGACTTTGGGGGGTGGGAACAATTCCATTCCTTTGTATAGGTGATCTGCGTGCCAATTCTTCAGATTTGGAATTCAACCTGTAGCTTCCACTTTGATTTCCAGTAAAAGGATAACTTTGCTCTAACCCATGGAGTCTGAGTATTTCTTTCTTGGATCTTGAAGGGAGCACACACTGACATCCATCACTGGAGGTTCTGAAGAAAAGATGGACAGTTACTTCTCTGGATTGGTATGGGGTCTCTTGCTTGAGACATAAGTCCATCCATCCTAGAATTCCATTGACCGCCATTCACTTTGACTGATAGTAGTTCAGGTTCTTGTAGAGAGCTGTAGTGTACAATGAACCTATATACTCATTTGACTGCCTGGACTCCTGATTTCCTGTGCTTGGCGTAGAGGATAGGATAGGATAGGATAGGATAGGATAGGATAGGATAGGATAGGAAGATATAGATAGATAGATAGATAGATAGATAGATAGATAGATAGATAGATGAGAGAGAGAGAGAGAGAGAGAGAGAGAGACAGACAGACAGACAGACAGACAGACACTCAAGACTAATGTCACATTTGACCCCTCCTCCAGCTCAACCTGGTCGTTTCCTATATCACCTTTGGGAGGTGAATCTCTCACTGCCAGTTTTTTAAATTCTCCACCTTCTTCTTTAAAACTCCCATAGATGAAGTCCTAACCCATCTTAAAAAACTTTCCAAAGTGAAATCTTCCATTTCTAGCTAATTTAAAGCATGTAGGACTTAGAGAGAAAACCAGCATGCTGGAATCGTTCCTTCAAGCTAACAAGAACTTCTTGCCAACACTAAACCTGCAAGTTCCATTTAAGGACCCACTTTGTTCCTTCCATTGTCGATTCAGCCTGCTTTCAAACCAGAGGTGGTATTCAGCCGGTTCTTACAGGTTCTGGAGAACCGGAAGCACAAATTGTGAGTAGTTTGGAAAACTGGCAAATACCACCTCTAACTGGCCCCACCCCCATCTATTCTCTGCCTCCCATCGAGTCCCAGCTGATCGGCTGGGTCTTCTTTGGTTGCCCCACACAGGAAAACGGAGCTGGAAAGCAGGTTAGTGGGGTGTGGGGGGAATGGAGATTTTACAGTATCCTTCTCCTGCCATGCCCACCATGCCATGCCCACAGAACCGGTAGTAAAAAAAAATTGAATCCCACCACTGTTTCAAACCATTTGGTCTTACCATATGCATCTCTTCTCAAGCTGCCCAAACAAACCTCCAGGCACATCGGTGGTTGGCTTCTCTTTAAGAATCCACCACCCATGTCCATCTGCCTTAATGACTGTTCACTCATAATGACAGGTGCTGTTTGAACAGGCAGTTGGGCCAATAATATATATATATATTAGATCTAGGTGTGTTTGGATCTTTTCCCATGTAAGATTAAGAGTATCTTGGCGACGTTTTGGCGAGGTCCCACTCGCCATCCTTAAAATTGTGCTTTCGGCTTCGTGTCACTGCTTGCACTGGCACGAAGCCGAAGCACCAGCCTGAGGATGGCGAGTGGGACCTTGCCGAAATGTTGCCAAGATACTCTTAATCTTACACGGAAAAGACCCGAACACACCTAGACCTACATACCTATAAGCATGAAAATCTACGAATATATATATATATATATATATGGATCTTTGGTTATTCGGGTTCTCTCCCGCGTAAGATTCAAAGTATCTGGGCAACGTTTGGCGAGGTCCCACTCGCCATCTTCAGGCTGGTGCTTTCGGCTTAGTGCCAGTGCAAGCAGTGTGTGACCGGAGCTGCCATCTCTATATATACAAGTGGTGGGGATGGTGTGCTGGGCTGGTTGGCTGTGCTGCAGCCTCTTGATTGGTTGATGGAGTTGATGTTGGTATAATGGGCTGTGTAATGGCCTTTTGTTGTGGAGATATCCTGGATCTTGTGCTGTCATCTCCTGGGTCGTTAGCCTCTTGTGTTTTAACGGCTTGGGTAATGGGTTGTGTGATGGGCTTGTGAGTTCTTTTGTTGTGGTATCCTGGGTCTTGCGTTGTAATCTCCTGGGTCGTTTGTGTTTTGATCTCTTTTCCATTAGCCTCCTGTGTAGTAACAGCTTGGGTAATGGGTTGTGTGATGACCTTGTGAGATTTATTGCTGTGGTATCCTTGGTCTTGTGCTGTGATATCCTGGGTCATTTGCTGTGTTGTGACTTCTTGAGTTCTTGAGGTGTAATTTCTTGAGTTTTCTGATGTGATGTCCTGAGCAGGTGGCTGTGATGTAGCATTTTGGGTTTTTAATATGGCTTTGAGTTTGGGGTCTGGGTCTGTGTTCGTTTGGCTTGAGTTCGTGGTCGTGCCACATCTTCATGGTGGGGTCAGTTCGCTTCATGTATGGTTCAGAGGAGTTTGAAGTGGGTAGTGATGCAGCTGCAGTGCGGCTTCTGGTCTGTGGTCGTGTCTCATCTTCTGTGTGGGTGTGAGTCTGATTTTTACGTGGAAGTGTGGTGGTGGCATCTTGTGTGGCCCTCATGGGTGTGGGTCTGGTGTCATTTATCAT